>NW_006287829.1:1854046-1859161 GCF_000327345.1 Myotis davidii | reverse complement strand
TTAGAAAGCCACAAATATATTAAAATCTTAGCAAATTTACATTGTATATTGAGAATGTTCCATCTGTTATTTGACAGTGATTTTAGTTCCAGCTTTAAGATCTAATGTTTGGACGATTTAAGCATCACTTTAGTTTAGCTGCATAGGCATAAGTTAGATAATAAGGATTTCATACCTTTTCAAATAAATTTATGCATAAGTTGACTGTAAACTAATACATGCTGGCATATGCTCATTCTATATTTATTTCCAGATACTTTAGTGAATTTTTAACTGAGGTTTACTGACATATGCCAGATTAATTTATACTTTACTTAGAAAGTATCCTTTCACTTAATCTTTGAGAATATAACACAAAGTGCATAAATTATTTCAATCAAGACTTTTTGTTCCAAATCAACTATCACTACATTTTTAACACATTCATCACCTTACATGTTTATCTGTTTGTGTGTTTGAGAACATTTAAGCTCTAGTCTCTTAGCAAATTTAAATTACACAGTACACAGTTAGTAACTATAGTTACCATAGTACACTTAGAACTTATTCATCTTACAGATGAAAGTGTTCCCTTTTACTAACCTCTTCCTATTCCTCCCACTTCCACTCCCCAGCCTCTGGCAAACACTAATTTACTTTTTGTTTCTAGTAGTTCAACTTTTAATTTGGATTCTGCATATAAGAAATGTATTTGTCTTTCTCTATCTGGCTTATTTCACTAAGCATAATGACCTTACAGTCTGTCCACATTGTTGCAATGGGCAAGATTTCCTTCTTTCTCATATTGTCCTCATCCATTCATCTATTGATGGCACCTAAGTTTGTTTCTATATGCTTGTTATTGTGAATAATGCTGCAGTGGACTTTGGAGTGCAGATTTGATACCCTGTTTTCATATGCTTTCACTTTCATCCAACCAGAAGTGGGATTGTTACATCATGTTAGGTTTATTTTTCCTTTTCTCTCTTTCTCTCTCTCTCTCTTTCTCTCTTTCTCTCTTTCTCTTCCTCCCTTCCTTCCTTCCTTCCTTCCGTCCTTCCTTCCTTTTATGTGGCTGTCCAGAATGTCTAGCACTATTCATTGAAGACACTGTCCTTTCTACATTGTATATTCTTGGCTCTTTTGTTGTAAGTAATTTCCCATATATGCATGGGCTTATTTCTGGTCTCTCAATTCTGTTCTATTGATCTATGTGTCTGTTTTTATATTAATACCACACTATTTTGATTATAATGGCTTTGTAATATAGTTTGAAATTGGGAAGTGTAATGCCTCTAGCTTTACTCTTATTTTTCAAGATTACTTTGACTATTTAGGGTTTTTTGTGGTTCCATGCCAATTTTTAGGATTGTTTGTTCTACTTCTATGGAAAATGCCATTGGAATTTTGATAGAGGTTTTATTGAATTTGTAGATTGTTTTGGGTGTTATAGACATTTTAATAATATTCTTATAATCCATGGGCAAAGAATATAATTTCATTTGTTTGTGTATTCTTCAGGTGTTTTTTTTTCACCAATGCCTTATAGTTTTCAGTCTACAGGTCTTTCACCTCCTCAGTTAAATTTATTCCTAGGTATTTTATGTTTTTGATGCAAATTTAAATGGGATCATTTTCTTAATTTCTCTTTCTGATAGTTTTTTTTGTTTGTTTGTTTTGTTTTGTTTTGTTTTTGTTTTTTGGTTTTTTTTTTTTTAGTATATAGAAGTGCAACAGATCTGTATATATTGATTTTGTGTCATACATTCTTACTGAATTTGTTTATTTGTTCTTACAATTTTGGGGTGGAGTGTTTAGGGATTTTAATATGAAATGTTATGTCATCTGCAAGTAGTTACAGTTTTACTTATTCAATTTGGATCCTTTAATTTATTTCCTGCCGAATTGCTCTCGTTAGGCATCTGTTAATATGTTGAATCAAAGTAGTGAGTGGGCATTCTTGGTTTGTTTCTGATCTTATAGGAAAAGCTTTCAGCTTTTTAGCATTGAGTAGAAGCAATTAACACATAAAATAAATAGAAAATACTTATAAATATGGTAGATATTTATCCAACTATAGCAATCATTATAAATGTACATGGTCTAAGTGCACCAATTAAAAGACAGAGATTTGCATAGTGGTTAATATGTGAAAGAAACTCACTTAAATACAAATATTCAGATATGTTAAAATTAAGTAGATGGAGAGAGTTATATCATACTAACACTAATAAAATAAAGTAGCTATTTAATTTAAAAGAGTTATTTAATCTTAGACAAAGAGAACTTCAGTGCAAGAAAAGTTATAAAGAATTTAAAAATAGCATTACATAATGACAGTGACCATTTCTTCAAGAAGATATAATAGTTCTAGTGCTTAGGAAGCTAACAATAGTTGTCAACATATATGAGGTAAAACTGATGAAATGCATGAGAAATAAACAAATCCACTATTAAAATTTGTGATTTATATATACATCTTTCATTAATGGACAGATAGTGTATTTAAATATTTATAGTGTTTTATATGTATAGTACATACAGGAATTAATATACATATACTTTTTTGGCTCTGTCAGCTGAGAAAGCCTAGAAGCAAAGACATCCCAGTAGCAGTCAGCACACATGGCACTCACAAACTCTCACTCAATGAGGGTGGTTTGTCAAAGGGACACTGGAGCCTACCGAAAGAACTTTCATTGGCCAAAGTTGAAACACTTTTAAAAACAAAATAATGAAATATCAGATTATAACCAAAAGTACAAAACAAATATCCATGATTCAATTTTTATATAAACAGATATTTGATACAACAAACAATAGAATGGGTGAGAATAGACAAAATCTCTTATGTAAAATAATTCCAAGTAACCATGTAAAAACCGAACTCTGAGGTTGTAAAATACATCCTTCTGCATTAAATGTGGGCTGTGCATAGAAGTATATTTCCACAATGTACAGTATGGGTAGGGCCAGGAAAAGAGTAAGTTTTCAGTGGAGAAACCTGACAAATTCAAGCCAGGTGTGTAAGTTCAACATCAACAGTGATTAGTCATGTTGATGCTATGTATCATTGGTATAATGTGATGAAAATGCAGTTAAACTCCAGTGTTCCTCTCACAATCCCAAATCCCAGTCTACTCATGAGAAATACACCAGACAAATCCCAATTAAGGAATATACCACAAAATACTTCACCAGTAGTCTTCAAAGCTGTGGCCATCAGAAGCAAGAATAATCTGAGAAACTGTCTCAGCCAAGGGAGCAGAAGGAAACATGAAAACTAAAGGTAATGTGATATCTGGGACATAATCCTGGAACAGTGCAAAGTCATTAAGCAAAACTGAGAAAATATAATAAAGTATATACTTCATTTATAATGATCTGTAATAATAAAAGCATAATATGCTAAATAGACTGGATGGCCAAATGACCTTCTGGATGAAGGTGAGGCAAGCCACTGCAGCTGTTAGGGCTGAGCCCTTTGCACGAATGTCATGCATCAGGCCTCTAGTATTTTAATATTGGCTTATTAATTGTAATAAATGTCTCATACCTTTGAAGATGTTAATAAGGGAAGCTGGATGTGAATCTATGGGAACTCTTTATACTCTCTTCTCAAATCATTTGGAAATCTAAAACTTTAAAATTAATTAATTAAAATGTAAAAATAAGTTTTCTGGTAATAATGCACTAAATCAGTAACAGGAATAGCAAACGATAGGAATTATTTTGTGCCCTGCTCTGTTCTAGATACATGGAATACCAGAATGCACATTATTAAACACAATGAACCCACAGAGAGATAGTGTTCATAATTTCATTTAACAGATGAGAAGCATAGAGAGGTTAAGTACCTTGAAAAGGTCACAGCCAACTAAATAATATGTTCTGAACACAAATCCAGTTGGTTTGGTTGCAGAGGGTGTTCATCATGGCTTCACTGTTTTATCTCTTGAAGAAACTGATCATAATTTCAATAAATGGGTTCAGTTTGAAAACAGTGATCAAGACTAGGGAATCCAAAGAACTAGACGCTATGAGAGACACCCATAAAACAATCAGTAATACCCCCAAAACCCTTGGGTCTGGCTCTTTTAAAATTTTTCCATATCCTTTATTTTCTACCTTCTAATTTTCCCTATCCCAGCCCTGTGTTTGTAATGCCTCAACCTACTTTTTGTTTCTCTTCCTGACTTTTGCTTTCTTAAGCTTTCTCATGACTGCTATTTTATTATTTTAAAATACCTCTCATTTATCTAAAAATAAGAAATGTTTGATATTTCTCAGTGGTTTGTATCTTATTGGTAAAACCAGACTCATCCTAAAATTAGGCAGAAAAATAAACATTGGTGAATTTGTCTTCTAACCTCTTCTACAGTTCTACATTCCAAAGCTCCTTTTTGCCTAGCCACATGCCCTGCATGCATGTTCACTTTGCTACTAGTCTGTATTGATTAAAACAAACATTTTATCCTATCAAAGATTAAAAGAATCTATTTATATGCAAATGAGTATCAGAAGCATGAGAAAAATTTTCTAACTTATCCTAGAGCCAAAAGAAGTGATGATGAAATATGCATCCAAGCGACTTGGCCTATATTTTAAAATGCTTTCATATTTCTACAATTTAAGAAACAGAGTTAATTCCAAATGAGGCTAATAAGACCACTAGGATTTATGATCATATTTGCAAAATAACACCATAAAGTTTTTAAGCCAATTTTAATTTTAAAAAATCTTACTATTATATGACTAAATTGTAACAGGATCATGCTAATTTACTTATTTTTTTTAAATAAGTCTTTACTGTTCAGATTATTACAGTTCCTTTTTTTTTCTCCCCAATGCTGTCCTCTACCTGGTTGCCACCCCACCCATGCCCTCTCCCACCCCCATTGTCCTCATGCATAGGTGTACGATTTTTGTTCAGTCTCTTCCCGCACCCCCGCACCCCTTTCCCCCGAGAATTGTCAGTCCACTCCCTTTCTATGTCCCTGATTCTATTATATTCACCAGTTTATTCTGTTCATCAGATTTTTTATTCACTTGATTTTTAGATTCACTTGTTGATAGATATGTATTTGTTGTCACTTTGTTGTTCAGAATTTTTATCTTTATCTTTTTCTTCTTTTT
>NW_006287829.1:1846057-1853506 GCF_000327345.1 Myotis davidii | reverse complement strand
ATGCTACCCTGTGTTGATAGAGTGGCTTTGTGTGTTAGGTGTCCTATAGGGCCCAGTGGCTCAGCCTCCCCAGTCACCTGAGGTGGATTCTCTTAGTGCACCCCTTTGTGGGCTTTGTCACAATCTTGTTGTAGTTAATCCTTGATTGCTGTTGGTATCACTGGGAGGAATTGACCTCCAGACCAATTGGCTGTGAGGACCAGTTGTGTCTACAATGGGAGAACTGCTGTGCTGGAAACACCCTTATGGGGCACGACTTGCTTCAGTGGGGCTTTGGTGCTTACTGAATTTCCCCCTGAGTGTGTCTCTTATGGATCTGAAGAGTTGTAATCTGGTGTGGTCTCACTCTGACCACTGGGTACACTGGCTCTTAGATCTCCAAGGAGGTGCAAAGTCACCCACTGCCTAAGGCCACCCAGCAGGAGCTACAGAGAGATCTGCAGATTCCTCCTCTTTGGTTGGGGTTTGCGGGTGCTCAGATGAGGTGCAACTGTGAAGCCCATGAAGGCTGCTGTTGAGCCTTAGGCCTTTTATTTTGAAGCTCTGGGGTTCTTTAACCCAGCTGCCATTTGTTAGGTTTTAGATTGCAAAAGGCCAAGCCATTCATATGCAAAAGCATCTGCGCACAGCTTGGGTGGGGTTGTAAATTGGGTGGGGTGGGGTCTCAGGGAATCACAGGGTGGTACAAACAGCAATCGTTGCCCATCAGCGCTGTCCTGGATAGGTCCCTGGGTTTTTGTGTCCCATGGCCCCGTGCAAGAACAGTAAACACTGCAAGCACCTCTGAAAGAAAGCCACCCTCATGTTCCAGCCCGATTGTAGACAGTCCAGTTTCTCCCCGTATGAGTCTGGGTCCCCAGAGTCTTGCCCAGAACTGGAGCTCAGAGCAGTTGGGAGTTTGTATCTCCCAATTGAAATAGACCACAGTGTACCCAGTTGCTAGCCCGTTTCGCATGCCTCCGTACCACCACTCTTCCCCACCTCTGCACTTCCTTAGTCTAGATCTGCACCTCCTACCAGACTCAATGCACTTTTCTCTTTCCTTCTAGTTGTCGAACTTCCACTCAGCCAGCCTTCACATGGTTCTGGATGATATCCGTTTTGTCTTTTAGTTGTAGTTTTGATGTGGTTGTGCGAGGCAGCAAGTTCAGGTGTTTATATCTTTGCTGCCATCTTGGTTCCTCTTGCTCAGTCATTTATTATTGTTTTATATTTCCAATATAGCAAAGACTTCTCCAGAATAGTTATATGGCCACCAAATTTGCCTCTGTACAGTCACCTTTGAATTTTATGCTCCATGCTTAGCAATTTTTATGGAATAGTAACCAGGTTAGCTCTGATATATGCCAGATATGTTAAAATAGTAAGGCTTTTTTAGTTTTCAAGTATTTTACATTTTATTTACCTTCTGATTTAAAAACTTAAACTTAAGGTCCCACCTTTAAGTTTGATGTACAATATAAAGATCTCACAGAATATGACTATGAAAAGATTCAAATTTCCCCATGCCCCCACAAAAAAATTTACTAAAAATTAATTTTCATTAATACATAGAAAGTTTTTGTGAAGATAGGACTGTCCAGGTTTTCTAAGATACTCTCAAAGTGATCCAAGGCACAAAATGTACACTATTGTGAATACACACACAAACATACACACAAACACATATGTTTAGGTCTTTTTCACATTAACACACTGTTTTAAAAAAGAATAAATTTACATCCTGATTTCAACTTAGGACAAAGCTACACATTATTAAACCAAGCTAAAGCATATTATCCGTCTTTCCTTCCTACTCCACCTCTTCTCTCTCTCTCCCTCTCTTTTTCTTCTCCTTGTTAATCTACATTTGCAAATATCAACAGATAGCTATTTATAAAGACCCTGCTGCCTGTAAAAATCAATCCAATTATGTCTTTTCCCACAAGCATGTTTTTTCAAATAACAACATCCTGTATGAGAAATCAATGCATGAATCAACAAATAATCATTGAATACCTAATAGAGCTGGCTATAAATACACAGCTTATTTTCCTTCTGATGATCTGGAAGGAAAGAGTAATTACTGAGGAGTCAGTCCCACATTTATGGGCTGTAACTTTAGTACAGTCACAGAGCCGATAGCTTCTCAGCAGGATATATCACTAGCTATGCTCATGTTTCAAAGATAAATGCATATCTCTATCAGTGTTTAATAGTGTTTAAGCCCCTTAATGCATGTAGTCTGGTGAAATGAAGCAGCCAGCATTAGGTTGAATAGAAAAATAGTTTCCCTGGATATGCCTGTCCCAGAAATATAGTCTATTTAATCCATTTGGTCATAACTTCAGTTAGAAAATTTTAAATATCAAATGGACAATCCAAAGGAGGCCAGTGTAATTCTCCCTATGGATTGCCTTCTATGACGCTTTTAATATGACTCAAGTATTTAGTATGATTCAAGAAGCTTTAGTTACTCTAGCAATCACAATCATTTTTTTTAACTTTTCAATCACTTCATACTCACCCATGTATTTCATCTTTTTCCTAGCCTCTTATTTAATTTGGGGGGGAAAGTCTTTCTTTGCATGTGTGCATAGTAGCTGCATTCTGTTGCTGCCTACACTATACACCTTTACCTGTTTATCTACAGAGGCAGATGTTTCCACTGGCACCTCCAGCATCCTTTTCTCCTTGACCATCAGCTGATTTTTATTTGGTTATCCATTTATCCACAACTCTTTGATCATATGGTCCCAGCGAGAGGAAGGGTCCCACCTCCCTGCACCCTGTTCCATGCATTGAGCCCTGGACTGACAACGAATCATATATTTTTAGACCCAGCTGGTGGTTGAGGATTAGCATGTAATATAACTCAAGTCAGAATTACTCTCAGAAATTTTTCAGAGATTATTTTTAAAAAATGGATCAAATTTTATAATAACTTTCTGTTTGGAGAGGTAGCAGCCATCTTACTCCTACCACAGGATGTATGTTTAGAGACACTTATGGATACCACTCGGTGCCTGGAAATAAAACAAAATATAAGAAGTAATGATGTTATTGAGGAATGATATAAAATGATTTTCTTATAGCCCTACATTCAGTGATGCCTGAAACCCTCCCAATCTCATACTCTGTTATTACATAAGCCAAGAAAATCTCATAACTCGGGCCAATTATTTCTTTCACACTAAAGATTCTTAATAGAGCTATTTAAATTTTCAGAATTTTTATTCCTCAACTTTAAATTAAATAATAAACCATGCCCTGTTTACTCTGAAATGATAAAGTGTTTGCAAATGTGTTTTGTAAACGGTGAAGCACTATAGAAAAGGAAAGCATTGTTACACTATGATTGTACTGTTAGATAAATATTTACCGTTAGTATTATCTGTCTGCTTTTACTACTAAAGTTTTAGATTGTAGGCAGGACTTTTTTCCCAATCAAACATTTGTAGGTCCCCTATCATTTTATTCTCCCAATTGTGTAGACAGAAAAACTCAAGGATCACAAAACCGTGTTGCTTGCCCAAAGCCTCACTATTGTGTGGTAGAATTAGTTATCAAATACCAGTCACACTTGGACATTAATTCCTTTAACTAGACTCACTAATGCCTGTTGGGATACTTGGCCACCCTATTTTGACACCTGTGACTGACTACCTACGAAAGGAACGTACCTGGGTATACTATTTGCATATGTAGCTTTAGTTATCAGCTCGGACTTTCCACCAGAAGCCAAGACAGGCGCTGCCCTCCACCTCTGAGATCTGTTCTAGAGCCTGAGCTTATTGACGTAAAGTCTGGGCTTTTGAAGCTTGCCTGAAATGATGTCAGAAACCCTACCAGTCAGCTGTTCATATGCCCAGGAATGTTTCAAAGGGCAGTTTTCCGCACCTTGAATTAATTCCAACACATAATTGTGAATAGCTTTAGAAATAAATCCTTTTTCTCTGATTTGATTGAGAAATTCAGTGATAAAACCCAATGTGAAAGAGCATGTAGCTATGCCTTTAAACAGAGGAAAGAAAAGAAAAAATAGAAGCCAGGCCTTCTTAAGTCTTATCTCTGTGTAGTGAAAATGTTGGTCTAAAATTGAAATCTATAATTTTTGTTTGTTTTGTTAATCCACACCGAGGGTATTTTTTCACTGATTTGTGTGTGTGTGTGTGTGTGTGTGTGTGTGTGTGAGAGAGAGAGAGAGAGAGAGGGAGAGAGAGAGAGAGAGAGAGGGGGGGGGGGAGAGAGAGAGAGAGACAGAGGAAGGGAGGGAGAGAGAGAGAAAACATTGATGTGAGAGAGACCATCAATTGGTTGCCTCTCCATAGGGGCCGAGACTGGGGCCTGAGATTGAGCCTGCAACCCAGGTATATGCCCTTGTCCAGCGGGAATCGAACCCTCAACCTTTGGGTGTAGAGGCTGATGCTCTAATCACTGAGTGAACCAGCCAGGGCAAAATCTAGCATTATAATCCATTAAACAGAAACCATCAGGCCTCAGTAAAATAAAGATGCCAACTGGCCCTAATCCTAGCACTCAATGGAATAGCACCAAGCACGGGGATTCAGTGTGGGGTCGGCCAGGCCTCCTCAATGACGGCATTCGCCAGAGAACCCACGGGACCACGCATGTAGGATTTTCTTTGCTACGGCCAGCTTCAGACCACAGTACTCGGTCGTCTTACTTTACAAGGAAAAGGAAATCATTCCTCTCCTTATCCTGAGGGAAACTTGCCCCATGAGGTAAATTTCAGGTGTCAGTCTGACAAAGGCAAGATTTATCCTGGAGAATAAAACGCAGGAGACTGGGGGCTTCTCTGTGAGCCAGTTCATTAGGGAAAACAGACTGTTGTGAAGAACAAAAGGAAGATCCCAGAGAGAAATAGAAGAGAGGCAGGGAGAGAAAAAGAAAAAAAAAAAAACAATAGGCAAAATAAATAAAGGAAAACCAATGTTAAATTGTTAATGAGTGGAATAAACTGACACAGGAAAGAGAGAAAAGACTCAACAATAGTGATAGTTTATTCCCCAAAGAAATTAATCTCATCTCTCAGAGCCACTCTCTATCCTGGTGCTGGCGGTTAGGCTGTTTAATGATGAATCACAGGACTCCGTCTGTGAGGAATTCACAGGCGTAGGTAGGAACAAGACATATTGATAAGTTTCACTAAAATAAGATAAAAATGTGTAGTGTTCCCACGGAGCACTTGAGTAGCTGTATGGGCCGAAATCTTGAAGGCTGCTGGCCTCCAAATGGCCTGAACAGCATGTTGTGTCTCTACATTTTCACATGCCACAAACAGGCTTGCTATATAAGATTTATTACCACATTCTTATTACTTTTAATGCACAGAAAAGTAGAAACTTAAAGGGGACTGGAAATAGCAAAAATCTGTATCATGCAGCTGACAAAATACTGTGATGTTGTTTGTTCCTAGACGTTGCCATGTGGATAGGGGTGCATACCTTTTGGAAAGGTAAGAAATCAAATACAGTGAGAGTTGGAGAGCCTCAAGGGCAGTGGTTCTCAACCTTCCTAATGCCGCGACCCTTTAATACAGTTCCTCATGTTGTGGTGACCCCCAATTTCATTGTTACAAATTGAACATAATTAAAGCGTAGTGATTAATCACAAAACAATATGTAATTATATATGTGTTTTCCGATGGTCTTAGGTGACCCCTGTGAAAGGGTCGTTTGGCCCCCAAAAGGGTCGCCGACCCACAGGTTGAGAACTGCTGAACAGGGGCCAAATAAACAAGGTTTAAGTTTATGTGGGCTGGGGTGGGAACTGGGAGGAGGGGAGTTATGGGGGGGGGTTCTCCAAAAGCTAAATATTTCCTGTTGTGCATACCGAACAAGTCAGTCCAAGATAATGATATGGAAATTGGCTGCTAAAATATTTGCTGCTAGTATTAGTGGGGAGAAATGATGCGCCTGCACGTTAGGCACATAAGGGAAATGAATGCAGCATGATTATAGTAATCAGTCATTAGTAAATGTTGTAGTTCATTATTAATGATTATGTATAACAGGACATTGTAAAAATTAAGTCACGAAATTTTTATTAAAACGTTCCTTACATACCATCATATTGGCTAGGCCACAAAAATATTCATTATGAATTTGACATGCTTACTCTAGGACAGTGGTTCTCAACCTTGGCTGCACATTGGATCACCTGGGAATCTTTTTAAAATCCTGATTTCTGGGCCTCATCCTCCAGATATTATGTTTCTTTGTTACTAATGTTGTGGCCCCACCCAAGAGGTTCTGGGTTGGCAGGAGGTGCTCACTCTTACACCCCTGTCCTTGGTAGCTTGCTTGCCTGTTGTTGCCTTTGTGACCCCACCCCATAACAAAGAAACAGAATTTCCAGAGGATGAGGCCCAGAAATCAGGGTTTTAAAAAGATTCCCAGGTGATTCTAATGTGCAGTCAAGGTTGAGAACCACTGCTCTAGGGTATTGAGACCATATATAATTCCAGAAAGGTGCTGATTATTAATGACCTAGCAATATTTATTTATTATTACTATTATTAGTTTTGTGATATCAGTTAATGTTGCTCTCTTCCGCTAGAGTTCAGCAAAGGATTGTCTACTGTTTTATTTGCCCATGTCTTCCAAATGCCTACAACAATACCTGCGCATGGCAGGCATTCAGAAAAAATAAATATTGTTGAGTAAATTAATACATTGAAAGCAGAACCATGACGAATATTAAAGAAGAGAGAAAGAACATGTTTATGTGTGTGTGTGCATATGTGTTCCATATACACACCAAACCTAAAAGAAGATATGGTTGATTTTCATTTTCCCATATAAAAATTAAAAGGTGATCGATGGCATTTGGGCACTAAAACGAAAAATTTAACTTTTTTCTTACTTTATATTACTTAAAAATGTTGTTCATGTTATGTCTTTGAAATTACTGTTTCATTTTACTGAAATTACTCTCCTTAATTCCATTCTTTGCCTATGCCCACTGTGTCCTCCCTGACAACTTTATCCTTATGTACTTCATGGTTATCCTATATAATAAAACCCTAATATGCAAATCGACCAAACAGTGGAACAACTGGTGGAACGACTGGTCGCTATGAAGCACAGTGACCACCAGGGGCCGCCACTCAACGCAGGAGCTGCCCTCAGCCCACAGGACCCGCAGGGGGCCAAGAAGAGTGCAAGGGGGGCCCTGATTGCCCAGCCAGTCGCCCCACAGATTGGTTCTGATTGCCGGCCAGGCCTAGGGACCCTACCCATGCACGAATTTTGTGCACTGGGCCTCTAGTACCATTATAAATTAATAACCAAGAAAGTGTGATCCATTTTATTCAGCTGGTGATGGAGAAATTTGCACTCTTTTTTTTTTAATATGTTTTATTGATTTTTTACAGAGAGGAAGGGAGAGAGATAGAGAGTTAGAAACATCAGTGAGAGAGAAACATCGATCAGGTGCCTCCTGCAC
>NW_006287829.1:1845156-1845802 GCF_000327345.1 Myotis davidii | reverse complement strand
GAAAATAACATAAAAATATTCTCTCATACTGTTAAGATTTGAGTAAGTGCTAAGAAAATGCAAAGCAATTCATCAGAGCCACAGGGCCTTTCTCATTGCAGTTTGAGAAGTGACATAACCCACCATGAACAGGAGTTTAAGCAAATAAAGATCTTTGCATTTAATGCTAGATTCTCAACAGAACTAGACTGGGTAGGTCCCAAAGACTTGGATGGAGTCCTCAGAATTCCACTAGCAGGAAGAACTCGCAGGAATGAAATGAATCCAACATGTCTGGATTTCGTCTTGCCTAAATTACCTACAAAAGTTAGCACACAGCTCTGTAAAACAGTAAATAAATAAACCTTTGGCATGATGACGAAAAGAACTACAATTTATTGAGCACTTACATGCCCAGTACATTTTTTAGTTGATGATCTCATTTCATCTTCTGAGATAGGTGCTATTTTCGCCCCTACTATTAAAATGAGAAACTCTCAATTAAGAATATGAAATAATAATGAACAAACATTTGTTGTATGTGTACTGCGTGACAGGTACTATATCAATTGGCTTATGAATCCAAGTTGTCTCATCTACGCCCCATAATGTGTTCCTCCAAGAGGCAGGTTCCATTTTTATTCACATGTAATGAGCAAACACAAGC
>NW_006287829.1:1838870-1845066 GCF_000327345.1 Myotis davidii | reverse complement strand
TATCCCACATTAGAAAATGAAGGATTAACCACATCACAATGCCTTTCACTGATTTCTTTATTTAATTGTTGACACTATTACAGCTGTCCCTCATTTCCCCATCCTCACACAGCCCTTGCTACTCCTCCCCTGGCCTTCACCGCTCTATTGTCTGTGGCCAGGGGCTATGCATACATGTTCTTTGGTTACTCTCTTCACCTTCTTTCATCCAGTTGCCCCCAGCCTCTATCCGTCAATTCCATGTATCCATGGCAGAATTCTATTCTGTCAGTTTATTTTGTTCATTAGGTTCCACATATAAGTGGGTCGTATGGTATTTGCCTTTCTCTGAATGGCTTATTTCACTTAGCATAATGATCACCAGGTCCATCCATGCTGTCGCAAAGGGTAAGAGTTCCTTCTTTTTTACAGGTGAGTAGTATGCCACAGCTTTTTTATACGTTCATCTATTGATGGACACTTGAGCTGTTTCCAGATCTTGGCTATTGCAAATAACTCTGCCATGAGCATAGGTGTGCATATATTTTTTTTCTGATTGGCGTTTTGTGATTCTTGGATGGGAGGCCTTTCACTGATTTTTTTACTAAGATGTGCCAAACAGATTTTGGTGTCAGAACAGATATGGTATTCTGGCTCTGACATAAGCAGTTGCCTTTTTCTCCTTCCTGAAGCCTTTTGTTTTCCTGTAACATTAAGTAGCTAGCTCTTAGATAACAAACAAACAAGCTCTTAGATATAAAACATTCAGCACAGGACTTAGTATATAGTGAATACTCCATAAATAGTAGCTGCTATTATTATTTTCAAGCAATATGCACACTATTTTCTTATTAAGGTAAATATTAAAAGATGCTTAATACTATTGCAGAAAAATTATTTAATCATATTATAATTTTAGAAAAATAACAAATAGTAAATCTTACAATTTACACAGTGCTGTAGAGTGCACACTTTGGAATCAATTTGTTTTTCAACTTGAACCTAATTTCCTCTGGATTAACTGGAGAAGGGAGTATGCTCTCCTTCTGCCACATGGAAAAAAAAAGAGGTTCAAGGCAGAAGTTTTTATCAGAAAAAGAAAGAATGGAAGAAAGGAAAGAATACTCACTATAGTCGATTTGCAGGAGAGCCAGTTAACAGATGAACGAGTACAGGTTTTGCAGAGAAGACAGAAATGGTAATATGACAGAGGAATATTGGCTATTATTTTAAAGAGAATAGAATGTAAAACTAGTTTAGCATCTCAAGGTGGTGAAAGTTAACAGGGACAAGAGGTGTGTTGGTTTAGCTGATATCAAAATATTTATATCAGAACTTTGTGCAAAAGTCCACCCAAGTAAGGAAAAACACAACCTGAAGCATTCAGTGCCATTCAAGAGTAAAGAATGTTTTCTGCTCTTTAACCTACTGTTTACACTTCCATGTAATAATTTTACTGGTAAAATGTATGGTGACTATCCTATTGACATGTATGCCAAAGAGGGAAAATGATAATAAAATAATGATAAATTATTTTAAATATCTATACTAATAAAAGGGTAATTTGCTAATTAGACTGAATGTTTTCCGGACAAAGGCACAGTGGCAGGGGCTGAAGCGGAGGCAGTTAGGGGCAATCAGGCCAGCAGGGGAGAGTAGTTAGGAGCAAGCAGGCAGGCAGACATAGTGGTTAGGGGTGATCAAGCCGAGGTCCCAGATTGGAGAGGGTGTAGGCTTGGCTAAGGGACCCCCTTTCCCCATGCATCAATTTCATGTACTGGGCCTCTAGTATCTATATAAAATAAATATAAAATATATGTATGTATATTAATTGTATATTAATAATTATATGTATATTAATATACATATATATGTATATTTTTATCTATAAGATATATGTAAAAGAACTCTAAATTATTTATTTTTAGGAGGAAGCACATTTTTCTTTATCAATTTCATACTGCCACACCTGATTTAAAGCATTGATCTCTCCAGTCTTCCTGTGAGTCATCCACAAGCAGGTTATATTTGTGTGACAGTGAGTTACACATGTTTCTCATCAGTGAATAGTACCCTCGATCAGACTTTTTCTGATAAGGCTAAATTGAATTGATGTGATAAAAACATACTTCTTACTGGAAATATTCACTTTTCATAGACAGCGCTCCAGTATCATGCACCAAAAAGGTGTGGGACAAAAGTGGAATTCAACACAAGGGGAAAACAGCATCCACAGTATCAGTATTGTTGCTAATCTCAAATATCACCCATTTTAAAAGATGGCTATTGTTCTTTCTCCAATGCTGTGTCACTAGTTCCCATAGCATCCTTTCATGAGGCCACAGAAGTTGCGAGCGGGACAGACATTAGCCTGTCTCCTAGCTACCCTTTCTCCAGATTCCAGCTTGTCTTGTGTTCTCTACTCTAACAATAACCTGAATTTACACGTTGATAAATATCCCTTAGAAATGGCGCTGAGACCCTAGCAGGGATTCCTGCACCAGAATATAATTAACTACTTTAATATCTTGAATTCTAAGGAGATTCTTATTGAGTATAATCAGAGCCCTATTATCATATGGTTACAGTCTTGAAGATGAGCTATTCATATTTTTAAGAGTTAATCAACTAAATGGTTGTGCATTAGTTCATCCCTAATTAGATACAACCTTTCTTCTCTATAAAGGGGATACAGATTGCATTCAGTTATAGTCACATTACAGATAATAAAGTATCTCTCACCTCTGAAATGTTGAACCCATGGGTTCAATCCCCACCATATGATTGTCACTTTGTGTCTGCTAAAGACATTTATGCCTTAAAGTCGTAGCACTTTTAGATATATAATCAATTTGTGCAATGCTGCTTGCATGCACATACCCTGACTAATTTCATGAATTCAATCTGAAAATTTCATTTGCCTTGACACCATATCAGGACTTATTAATAATGTGCTCTCACGAGTATATTCAGATGGTACATTGGAGCCAATAACAGTGCTGCACTGTTTGACAATGAATATCTATGAATTTATTCTTAGTCTCCAACCTGGTTCATTTTGTGTTAAACATTAATTATTTATTTAACATGCAATTCATTACATGTATTATCTTTTTTACTTTCAAAAGGTGAGACTTGGGAGGAGCAAGCTTTCTGGAGAAGAGATGGACTCAGGAAAAGCAAAGTTATGGAGGAAAAAATCATCTATAATAATAAAAGCATAATATGCTAATTAGACCAGACAGCCAAACGACCTGCTGGATGTCCTTCCTGATGACCTTCTGAATGAAGCCAGAGCTTAGAGGGCTGAGCCCCTTGCATGAATTTCATGAATTGGGCCTCTAGTTATAGGATAAACAAAGATGTAGGAAGAAAAATAGAAAATAAAATTTGATTAAATAAGTGCCTAAATCATACTTACCTTTGAATGCTTTTAATACTTTGTGGTTGAATAAGCATCAGCATTATCTGCAGCCGGAAGTAAAACTAGAATTCAAAATTGGTGCATAAAAAAATATATAAACCATTGATGAGAATAATCGAAATTATCAGACTTAAAAACATACAAAATATAGAATCTGAATCAGGCATGTAAATCAAAGAATTAGTTTTGCTGGGCAAAAAGAAATGATGAAAGGGGGAAACGCTATGTCCTAAGGGACATTATAATGTTAAGATAACTTTCAATAAGGGCTTTGCTGTTCACATCAACAAATAAATCTGGAAAAGCCAAAATAAGGATGCTTTAGAAAGGATAAAAACCTACTTTTTTTATTTTTTTTATACAAAGAATCATTGTTTAAAAGAAAACAGACTTTAGTTATATAAATAAATACAGATAAGTAAACTGTATTCTTTCTTGTTATGTATGAAGCAAGCCATGACAAGAATTTTAATCTATAAAATATATTTTTAATTAATATTTGAAGCAGAGTTATAGAAACATGGAACTGGAAAAAAATTAAGTATCACTGAATTCAATTTGTTTATTTCGCAGATGTGGACACTGGGCCCCAGCAGGCTTTGTTACATTACTAGGGGCACAGAAGTACTTAGTGAAGACATGTCAGCATATATCCAGTTTTCTTTACTCACAAGAAAGAGGTATTAGTGTTTTCCTGTTTATCGAATGACTAGCCTGGCAGGTTTCATATCACTGGAACATGGTGATATAAACTGACCAAGTTGTTAGGAATAATATTACAGGATGTGTGGAAACTAAGAGAAGTAGCTGAATACACAAAGAAATGTGATATGTCCAGTCTAGTTCTATTGAGAACCTACCATTAAATGCAAAGATATATATTTACTTAAAGTCCTGTTAGTTGTAGGTATTTGTTATTGAGTCACAACATACAACATTGATCATGTGTCCCAAGAGCGTCAGTAATGCAGTTTTTCCTAAGATTGTTCTGCTATAATCTCCAGCATTTTCTTCCAAGCCACTGATACTTTTTGTATAAATTTTTAATGCCAGTGTTTTTAATCTACTTAAGATATCAATGGAAGGTTCTCATACAACAAAGAGTGTTCTCATTCCTTTCTCAAATAGCCTTTAAATGGTCGGTTGACTGAAATAATATGAGACTGCAATTGTCCAGTCACTCCCCCAAGAATGATAACCAATCATATGCATAGGAAATGACCAAATCTCACTGGACAACTGCAGCAATGAGTTTTCACCCAGTGGAAAATGTCTCAAATTCAGAGATATTTAAATATTAAGAATGTCGAAGTGTTTGTGAGAGAATGTGTGTGTGTATGACCTATGCGTTACATGAATATGTTTCATATATCTGCTTGTTATAATAAAATACAGCCATGAAATGAAATAAAATATAGTAAATCTCTGCAGTTACTATTGGTGTGAATAATGGAGAAAGCTCTACATTAGCACGTAGGTATGAATGATTTGGTTTCAAAAGTAGAATGTCTCTGGTTTAATTGCAAATCTACGTGCTTATTTGACAAGCAATCTTTAGGTGAGAAAAAAAATTAAAATTTACTTTAAATACATTGAAAAGTATACTACATTTAGATTAACCAAAGGAAAGCCTGGGTATTATGTTACCTGTTTAGTAATGTGGCATAATAAAGCTGATTTTAATATATGCTCATGGCACCCAGAAAAGGCAGTCCCATTTTGCAGCCCTGGCGTTCCATTTCCTATCTACTTGGCCACATGAAACCTGGGTGCCTGTAAAGGCAGGATAATAACTAATCCTCTTTGGTGTTTAGAGTCACCTAATCCTTTCTGGTGCTTATCCTATTAACATTTTTTCTCTTGTATTTAAATGTCAGTGCAGAGCACTCAAATTACTTGCATTTATTTCTGTGCTTTTGAATTTCCCAGTTAGAAAAAGAACCTTCAGAAATGTTTGATTAAATATATGTATTTATCTGAGCCTATTCACTTTCACAGGCTTATTCTAGTTTGATGACTTTTACCTTGAATATTTTAAGCTACTTGTTTATGTTTACCATTATTTTGTAACTATATAATTCGTCTGCAGTGTAACATAAGCTCTTTAACTGGGCTTCCAAAAATGATTTTATAAATCTTGTGCATACTTTTAGATTTTGGTTAAAACCTTACTCAAGGTACATGAATCCAACAAAGCATATTACTGGATATTACTTACATTAAAGTGTGTAAACCAATAAATATTGTCTTTTGGAGAACTGTTAGTCAGACCAGGCTAAGCTGTGCTACACTAACTAGCATGCCCAAAGTTACACTGGTTTTGAATAACAAAAGCTTATTTCTCATTCACTCTAAGTTAGCAGGATTATCTGTTTCAGATAGACTTGTACTTCCAGATCATCAAGACAGAGGGCATGGGATATGGCCAGTGGTGCCTGGCTTTTAAAACTGTAGTCCCACAGTATCACATGTCATCTTCTTCTCATTTCCTTAGGAGAAGCATTTCATGGGGGTAGCAAATAACTAACTTCAAGGTAGTTGGGGAAGTGAAGTTTTCCTATGTGTTAGAAAGGGAAAAGGGAGTATTTGTAACCAGCCTTAAGGCAGCTTTGCTTAAGGAATACAGAATAATAACATAAAATCAAGACATTGAGGTGCTAATATATGTTTAACTTTATTTTGCACAAAAAAGGAGACAATTTTTAGTGTTGTACATTTTTAATTTATTCATAAGAAGTGATTTTACATATGACCATATCTATACACATATCTATTATATAAAAAACCTGTGGT
>NW_006287829.1:1834718-1838818 GCF_000327345.1 Myotis davidii | reverse complement strand
CCTGTGGTCGTCGCGCCATCATGCCGCCGTAATGACCGCATGATGCTGCATGCAAAGGGTGGGTGAGGCGAGGCAAGGAGCAGGTGGGTGGGCAGGGAGTTGACTCTGCAGGAATTGACCGGAGGCACAGGTGGATTTCTGGGTCTCACCGGTGTGGCAACGGGTTTCTGGGTCCTGCCTCCTGGGTCCCGCCTCCTCCGGGACTCTTTCTGGGTCCCAAGAAGCCATGGGACTCTGTGTCCTGGGTATGTATATAAATGTCCACAGATATATATTTTGGTGACCAATGTGCATTTTATGTTATTCAGTACTTCAACAAACAGTGTACAGTATAAATATCTTGCTTCTTTTCTATTATGAATTTAAGTAAACTTTTCTAAATTACACTGTTACCAGGGCATCACCTGGCAGTCTACTTCCATTAGTTTCTGGTTTTCCTACCATTAGTTTCTGGTTTTCCTACTACACAATGCCATCTCTTCAGAAAAGGACCATTTCACTATATGAGAAGACATTTATTTTTGTTGGTATGACTTTTCAAACTATACTCACCTTCCCTTACTTTAAGTGAGATTCAAATAGAAGATTATAAAATCGGGCATTTTCAGGACAATGAAATGAAACGTTTGGCAAATCCTCTCCCTAGCAAGCAACTACGAAACTAGACACAATTGTCAGAATCAGCAATGTCAGGGCTCTGGACACGGGCAAACAGCACACACCAAATTGGCAAATGTTTTGACTTGAAAATCTCCTGAACTTCAGGTAAGAGCAGTGAGAGTCTATGCTCTTCGTAACCAGTGATTTCTCATCTCACTCGCTCGGTCTGAGTTTAATTCCACTAGGGAAGGGCGAGCTGTGAAGACCACCAGTTTTCCTTTTGGAGTCAGCCCACTGGACGTGGAGCACAAAGCAAAATTGCCACACCAAATGCACTGCAAGCAAAAGCAGCAACCGCGGTAGCAAGAGAATGGGGAGGACAGTGGCTCTGCTAGTCTGAGGCTGTGGTCTGGGTTGGTTATCAATCATTACCACATCTATTCATATTGGGCTGGATGTCCTAGCCGGCGCAGTACGGAATGTGTGTCTGTGTTCCCAGAACCCCAGTGTTTTCCCTGGAGCCTGCCTGCCTGTGCACACTGGCCCAAAGAAATGTGTGAGCGGATGGAGCTTGCAGTATAAGAAGATAAAATAGTTTAATATTGAATTGGCCAATATGGAGGTGGGAGCTTATGCCCTAAAAATTGACTCCCCAATTGTCTGTAGTTTACAGATTATACAGAGCAAACATCACAAGACACTGTGGGTTAGGGGATATGGGATTGTATGAGAGCTGCTTGGTTGGAGGTGACATGGGGCTGATAAATCATTTCTTTAGGTCTGCAGGACGGTTCTGACATCTTTTCTGCTGTCCCTCTGTCTGGTCTCATGGGAAGTATTGACGGGGAGTCGGGGGTCAGGGGGTTGTTCCTCCTGGATTCAGGAGCTGAAACATAACTTAGGTCAAGATGATATTCTGTGACCATTAGTCAGGTCTGGACCGCTGTCTTCTGCTGTCTGTAGTGGGGAGGCGGTTGGGAAGAGATTAACCAAAGAAATTTTATGCATATATGCATAGTTCATGGACACAGACAGACAATAGTGCATAGTGCAGTAGGCCTAGGGATGGGGTTGAGTACGAGGTGAGGAGGTCAATGGCGGGGGGTGGGGGGGTGGAAGAGGAATGTCTGTAATACTTTCAACAGTAAAGATAAATTTTAAAAAAAATAAAATAAAACTAAGTATAGTCAGCCACAAGGACCCTTGGTTTCATATGTATGTATTCACCTCTATTGGAATGGAAGAAGTAAAATTTAATTTATAGGTTATACGATCCAGTATATAGGGAATTGTAAGAAATCTACAAAACAAAGAAACAAAAAACCTAGAAGAACTAATGACAAATTTTAGATAGCTTGCAGGTACAATATTTTAGTGGACCAAATGGTAACCCCCCAAATAAGTTCACATTCTAATCCCTGGAACCTGTACATGCTACCTGATATGACAAAAGAGTTAGTGTTCTTTTATATTACACAAAATGGGATTAAGACTTTGAGGAGTTTACCCTAGTTTTTGTGGATGGATTATCAGTGCAATGCTGTGCATCATATAAGAGAAATGCATAGGGAAGTCAGAGAGAGGAGAGACACACAGAAGAGGAGGTGATGAGAAGGTGGTGATTAGAGTGACAAGTGCCTCAAACCAAGGGATGCCAAGGACTTTGTGGCAGCCACCGGCAACTAGAAGATGCAAGGAATAGATTCTCTCCTGAGAATCTGCAGAGCGAGTGTGGGCTGCCAAGACCTTGATTTCAGAATCCTGGCATCCAGAACGGTGAAATAATCAATTTCTGTTGTTTGAAACCACCGAGTTTGTAGTTATTTGTTCCAGCAGTTTCAGGAAATTAAGACAAATGTCAACATAAAAAATTAATTGTCTATGTAAACTAGGCATGAATAATCCAAAAAGAAAATTAAGCTTCAACTCCACTCACGAGAGGATGAAGAATAAAATACTTAAAAATAAATTTAATAAAAGCATTGAAACACTTACACAATGAAAACTGCAAAACAATGCTGAGAAAAATTCAAGCCCTAAATAAATTGAGAGACATGCCACGGACATGGGGTGTTCAAAGAGATGAGGGTAAAAACGGGCAAGAAAAATATCATAGCATAGAAAGCTAATAAAATTAATGAGCCAATGAAACAAGATTGATTTTTATAAAATATGTTAATGTTTCAATGTTATATAATAAGTAGAGAAATAAGAGAGTTGGGTGAGTTGGAGTAGTCAACCAGGTAGTGACAAAGGAAAGGGCTTGTGTTAGAGGAGCATATGTTAGGTAACTTTTATATTCTTTATACCTAATATATTCCTGAGGGAGAACATTGCCAAAACCAGGAGTGAAGAGCCCGAGTTTGCCTTTGTTCAGGAGTATAGTAGGCTCACGCTTCACACTCATTTAGAAGCTTAGCAGTGAGTCATTGAAGCTAAAGGAAGAAAATTGTTAATTAAATAAATATTAATACTGCCCCTGCGGATTAAGCACAGAAATATACTTAAAACTGTAGTTGCAAGTTGCCTTAAAACTTTGATCACTATTTAAAACACTTTTACCCAAAACACAAAAAGATGCTAAAACGTCAGTAACACTTGGCAGTCTACCAGAACAAGTTGTTGGTAGAGCTAAGTATTTAAGAGGAATTCATCTGGCTGGCAAGGATCAGTGGTTGAGCATCGACCTATGAACCATGAGGTTGCAGTTTGATTCCTGGTCAGGGCACACTCAAGGGGGGGTGGGGGGTGCAGAGGGACTCTATGTCCAAAATATTGGTGGCATCATTTACCACTAAGTGGTTTTTATTTTAAACAAGTTGTTGGTAGAGCTAAGTATTTAAGAGGAATTCATCTGGCTGGCAAGGATCAGTGGTTGAGCATCGACCTATGAACCATGAGGTTGCAGTTTGATTCCTGGTCAGGGCACACTCAAGGGGGGGTGGGGGGTGCAGAGGGACTCTATGTCCAAAATATTGGTGGCATCATTTACCACTAAGTGGTTTTAGTGGTAGGCTCAAGCTCTGTTTTAAGAATAGATGTTGAAGGGAGAGCTAAAACAAAGTTTACATAAGAGATCTTAGTCAAAACACAGTTTAGAATTTTATTCCTAATATGAGGGTAATGGAGAATAAGAATGGAGTTAAACAGTTTCTTGCTTGTTATGCAAGTTCTGATGTTAAATATCTTAGAAAATATTGACATATACCTACAATGTTGGGGAAATAAATGAGAAACACAATTATTTTCTTCTCAGTGAAAGACAGTTTAAAAAGATTACTCAACCAAGATATCATCAGAAATACTTGAATGACACTAACCTCTATAGAGGGGATCCTATTGTTAACAGCTAGCATGGACTTGGAAAACAAAGCGTCAGTAGGAGAAAAATGCATACAATTAAAATAATTATAAATTAACCAAATGTGCATACCTTAAATAAGAAATAGCATGTCAATATTTTTGAATGCTGAGAAAAGAAAATATAAATTGGTTGTAAA
>NW_006287829.1:1828381-1834449 GCF_000327345.1 Myotis davidii | reverse complement strand
CGACCAGGCCAGCAGGGGAGGGCAGTTGGGGTTATCAGGCTAGCAGGGGAGCCATTAAGGCGCAATCAGGCTGGCAGCCAGAAGCAGTTTCAGGCAATCAGGCAGGCAGGTGAATGGTTAAGAGCCAGCAGTCCTGGATTGTGAGAGGAATGTCCAACTGACAGTTTAGGCCCGATCCCATAGCCTAAACCAGCAATCGAACATTCTCCAAGGGGTTCCAGATTAGAGAGGGTGCGGCCTGAGGGACATCCCCCCTTGCATGAGTTTCATGCACCGGGCCTCTAGTGTATATCATCATGTATATCATATTTATATACAACCTTCATATATATCTATGAAGGTAGTTTATAAAGTGGTTAAGTGAAGGGACTTCAGAGAAAATCTGGATATGAATTTGAGCTCTGTGACTTTGACATTGCACTAATTACTTAATTTTCTGTATATCAATTTCATTAATTATATAGTGGGAATAAAAGTATCACCTGCATTGTAGATTTTTGAGAAGATTCAATGTAAATGCCTAACATACAGTTACATTGTGCAAATATTTAACTTACATGTATTTTTTATTTCTCTATTTCTGAAGATCTTCAATAGAAGGTCCAAGAAATAGATGAGTTTTTACACTGGGACTTGTGCTCCATATTCTGCCTTCACTTCCCACTTAATGCAAAAGAACCTTAAGAAAGAGAAAAAAATGAACAATGAAAGTTTATAATTTCTCAGGTTCTTTTTCATTTAATAAGCTGCTGCACATACAGGAAAAGCTTGACTTGATATTTTAGCCATATGCACCTCGAACTCCTTGACAAGAGGGAGAGTTATATTTAAATTGACATTCTTACCTCTGTTTTGTTGTGTTTTTAAAATTCAATCCCTGCACACACAACTTATACTTCTCTTTCATTGAACTATGAGCTCTTCATAAAAGACCAATTCTCCAATCCAGATAAGAAGTGTCTATATCTCTAAAAAATCCATACTATGTGCAAATTTAAAGTTTAAAATATTATTTGTAGCAGATTCTGATATTGCAAATGTTTGATATGAATAAAGCTTATTAGTAGATAAAAACCTCTAGAAATACATTTTTTTCCAATCAGTTTCCTGCTAGGGTTTATGATGTCAGTGATAGTAAGAAATTTGAAACAACTTATGGATTTATGAACTATCGGTCAGTATTATGTGACTCTTCAGGATAAGCAAGATTGATGTGAACAGAAGGAAGATGTTAAGAACTGTCTTTCATTTCAACCACAGGCCAGGAGAGAGTAAAGAAATCTAATTTAAGAGAAAAACGTAGCTTTACAAGTTACCTTGGCAATTTGATTGCTATCTCTATTAAGGTTCTTAATCTTAGGATACTCTTAGGTAATAGGAATACTGGCTTCAAATTTTTGTGTACATTAATTATATCAAATCATGTAGCCCAGGGGCCAGCACTAGCAAAGAATATGTACTGGTGGGAATTCATGATTTTTTTTTTTGTAATAGATTTACCTTTCTCTAGTTATATGCATCCTCCTCTATTAATTTCAGCTTATCAGGGAGCTTCTATTTAGTACATTACCTCACCCTTTGGCCACAGTTGCTTTGTCCTGTAGTAAGCACCTGAGCCTACTTATCCAATAAAAATGGTCTTAGGGATTTTTAGACTCCAAAAAGAGTCACAACATTCTTTGTTGACACCAGAATTCTAAGATATAATATTCAGGAGATGTCAGCAACTATATTTTATGACATGTGCAAAAAGAATAAACCAACTTCCACACAATAAAGATGAGAGACAAGGAAAGATTTGCATCTTAGGCTCCATCTTGACTTCCAGAAGTTTAGTTAGAAACTCTTTGCATTTCTAGAGATGGCCTAGTTTCACTCCCATAAAGAAAAAGAAAAAAATGTTGGGAATTGGCCAGTGGAAAGGCTCCTTCCAGAACCCTCTCTGGAATTTTCACACGTGCCCAATAGGAGAGTTAGACTATTACTGGCTGTTTTATAATATGTAGACACCAGTGTTAACCAAGACAAGCAACAACAATGGACAGAAAGGGTTCTAATAGTAGCCTGTATTCTTAAAGACCATGTTCCCTCCCCCAATGCCCTGTCTCTTCACTCTGAAAGAGTCAAGCCTCAGGTGAGAAAATGAGAGGGAGGAGGAAGTGTTTAAGCCTGATAGAAGGAAGGAGAATTAACCAGAAAGAATATGATTTTTAACTGCATGAACATATAATGGTAGGAAGCAACCTATAAATTTAAAAACTTCAGGTAAAGAAGATTTAACTTGGAGCATTGGTGAAGAAGAAGAAGAAAACTTTCCATTGTATGCATCTTCATGCAGTTGGGATTGCTCATGCAAATACAATGCATCCCCTCCAGTTGAATTAAGATCCAGCCATGTCATAATGACTGTTCATAAATGTGAGGGAAGCAGAATTTATGTACATCTATAATTCCATTAGGCCATGTGTATGTTTGGGGTAAGGAAAATTGGTCTTATAAAAGATCAGTAAATGTGACTTAGGAATACTGACCTTCAAAATGCTGTTAATTTTTTCTGGATAGCACTTTAAAGAATTGGTCTTATAAAAGATCAGTAAATGTGACTTAGTAATACTGGCCTTCAAAATGCTGTTAATTTTTTCAGGATAGCAATTTAAAGACACATATAGGTAAGCATAAGTCATAAAAAAAAAGATACGGTTCTGTCAAAATGGCCTTTCAAATCAGTTCTTTACAGGCACAAAGCAAGTATGTTTTCATGTATGTACCTCATTGTCTCTTTAACAATAAACCCAGTGATTGAAACTCAATAAGAGAAAAAATTGGGGGTAAACAAATTCACTAATTTTTATTTTTTTTTAATCTTTTGATGTCATTTCATTGAGTTTTATGTCTTGCATGAAATGTGAATGTAAGTTTTTAAAGCAAGGTAACAGTACCATCAGTGATACAGCTATTAAAAAACTGTAATATTTATTTTTTAAAAAGTACTGGACAGTTCTTAAGACCCCCCCCAAAAAAAATATTTATATTTACTGAATTAGAACCTTTCAATTAAATTTAGAAAGCACTCAATTATATATATTATTAAATTCTTATAAGAATCTGATGTAATTAATATTATGAGCCTCACTTCAGAGTGGAGAAAACCTATGTTCAGAGAAATTGCATATCATGTTTAATGTGACAGAATTTATAATGATAGAAGCAGGATTTCAACTTAGGTCCATCTGTTGTCAACTATACGAAATCCTTCAAAGTCTGCTTTTTTGGATACGCATAAAAATGGCACACTCCTACACTTTAACTTTCTTGAAGAAACTTCTTGGTTAGTATGAATTCAGACTTTCAATTAAGCATTTGAAATACATTCTCTGACATTTCCTTTCTGTATTTTGCATTATAAAAATAATACATTTTTTTTAAATATTCAACTATAAATAGAACTTGTTCTTTCAAACCATTCCCTACTTAAATTTCAGATACATGTCCTTTCCATTACAAAGATAAGGAATACATTAAGCAAATCTCCATGGTCATTGGATAATATTGGATGAGTTGATGAATGAAAGAAATGTATAATTATTCTTAGTACCTGGAAAAGAATCATAAATGTGTGCTACTTAATAAAATTTTGGATGCCGCTTATGATATCAACTACAAATAATTAAAGAAAGCAAAGCTTTTTGGCATGAGTTGTCTCTTTAAAAGTTTCCAGACATCCTAGTTTTTTGTTCTGCTTTCCAAAACTAGATTACCAAACTAGAACCTTAATTTCCAGTTTATGATACAATTGAGTTATTGAATTTGTTTTTCATACAGAGACATACATTTTCTAAAAATAAAAACTTTAAATCATATTCTTATTTCTCTTAATGTCTTGAAAACACAAGTATTTCCTTGGGAACAGAATGGGATATATATATCCAACTGTCTGACCACCCAACCAGTAACTATGACATGCACTTACCACTAGGGGGTAGATGCTCAACGCAGGAGCAGAAACCACAGGCATGGAAACATGGATCAGACTGATGAATCTCAGAGCTGGGGAGTGGGAGGGTGGGAAGAGATTAACCAAAGAAAGATCTCATATGCATACTAGAGGCCCGGTGCATGGATTTGTGCACTAGTGGGGTCCCTTGGCCTGCCTTGTGCCCTCTTGCAATCCAGGACCCCTCAGGAGATGTTGGAGGGCTGGTTTTGGTCCAATCCCCACAGACCAGGCCGAGGGACCCCACTGGTGCACAACTCCGTGCACTGGGCCTCTAGTCTTATATAAGAGAGTCCTCAACAATATTGTCTTTTCATTGTTCTCTGCTAATTTTGCCACTAAATTTGTTTTTTTGTCATTAGTTGTCACTTTTGAATAATCATAAAAATTCCAATGGAAAATACATACTATATATCTGATTTTACTAATTAGCTACTGATACCTTTTCTTCTATGGAATATTTGTTTCCGAAAGACATCATAATCCTTTATACGTTTGACACAGATATTTGAGCAGAATGTAGAATTATATTTACTTTTCCTTATATGCATCAATGTCCCCCACACATTAAAATCTAACTCCCACAATATATTAGCAAATCCAACTAGCACTATCTTCAAGTCTATTGGAAAGTTATCATTTCACATTTTCTCCACCACTATTGTCTCAGACTGCCCACCGCCATCTATTGCTGGGATCACTGAAATAGCTGCTTAACTGGTCTCCCCAGTTCTGCCCTGGCTCATCTGGAGGTATTTCTCCAAACACCAGATAGGTGGTTTCTTAGAAACATGTCTTATTCCTGTTCTCAGCTTAAAGCCTGTAATGAATCCCTACTTTATTCGAAGTAAAATCCAGAGGTTTTTTTTGTTTTTGTTTTTTAGTCAATAAATACTTATTATTTCTTGAAAGAGGAAAAATGAGCTTTCATTGGTGTGGATGCAGTGAAGTTTGTCTCATTTAAGAATTTTTTGCTGGAATGATAGGTCCTATTACAGGTAAGGGGCGAGAGGCAAGATCTTAGGGAGCAAGTATGGATCCCAATTGGAAGCCCATGGACTATGGAGCCAGTGATGAGAAAAAAAAAGAAAAGATGGGGAGAGATTCATTCACTTATCAATATTTATTAAGTGTACCTGTCCCAGATATGCCTAACAAATGGGGACGCAATGTGGATAAAATGTGATAGGAAGTAGAGGAAAGAGCAAAGAAGGTTTAGAAACTTATCAACCAAGGATTTTTCACCACCGATTTAATGCCACCAGGAATTCCCAAAGTTGGGGTGCCACGAAGTGGGGAGACTTTAGTGAAAATAGCTCACTGTGGTTCAGCTCAGCTATGAGACAGTTCAGTTGCAACAGCTTGAGTGGAGAGGTTCAAGCATGACAGCCCCGAGGTTCCTGCTCCAGATGGGAAAACGCAGTCTTTGATCAAATCCAGAGTTTTTATCATAGAGTTCAATCTTCACTGTGACCAGACTCTCATCTAATATATCTATCTGATTTTGTGTCCTATCTCTTTCAAAGATAAACACAACCAGACACGATAAAGTGGTGAAACAGATTTTATTTAGATAACTATTGATAAAAAAAAGAAAGAAATGAGCTTCATTCCCATCTGTGCAGAGGTGCCTGGGTATTTAAAGGGACACAGAGGGAGAAGGGAGGAGGAAAAGCAGGGCTTAAGCAGGGTCAAGAAGTAAAAATTTACAAAAAGTAGGAAGACATGTGAAACCCATCTGGGCTTGCTAATTGGCACTCCTGGTAGTTAGTCTCCTACCCTCCCACTTATAGACAGACGTTGGATACAACAAACATTACATTCTTTTGTCAGCTTAGAGTTTTCTCCTGCAGGCACTCTGAGGGAGCCAGGGTCACCTTAGGGATGCCACTTTGAGCTGTTATAAACTCTTCCAACATCTGGTCAGAGTAGAGAAGGTGGCTCAGAGGAGACTGGCTAGAGGTTGGTCAAGGGGAGAATCATTGTAACTACACAGACTTACCTTGTCCCTCCCACACTGGCCACCTCTGAGCCACCTTCAATATGTGAAACACACTCCTTCCCCCAAAATTCT
>NW_006287829.1:1822029-1827891 GCF_000327345.1 Myotis davidii | reverse complement strand
CTTACTTCAAAAGGAAAACATGGAAACTAGCAAAATAATGTCAATAAAGCAGTTTACAGATTTAGTTTTCTTTAATATGTAAACAATAAAGACATGAAATAGTTTTCCCTTCCATTATTTATTTTGATAGGCAAAGATTTCCTGAGGGCCAGTCATCTTGCAACTTTCTACCATGGTTTTATCTTTGGGTGGGGGAGGGAGGAGAAGATATATATATATATATATACCATCAGGCCCTAATTATCAGCCTGTCCTGTCCTATCAAATTAATTCTAGTATTTGCATGAACTATTTTTACACTTTTCCTTTTCTCAGCCAGTAGACGTCACATATAGTTGCTTGTCTAACATAGGCAGTAAGTGCTATGGCTCGAGAAAGAAATGGGCCACTATAAGACAGACAGGGAGATAAATCCTTTGGGTGTTCTGTTGTTGTTATTGTTTTTCCGAATGAACTCAAAGTCATATAAAAATCTACGGAATATGTTACAATAACAAAAATTTAAATGTGTCTCAAGTAATACTGAAATGAATGTTGAATTGGAAAATTGAAGTGTTTAAAATTGATGGGGGAGCTCAGTCAGCCAGATTTTCCCCCCCTAACGCATTTGATTTAAAACTCAGCTAAGAGGGAGAGTGAGGAGAACAAGAGCTCAACATGCAGCCAGAGCATGAAGATCAGCCTGATTTTATACTTGAATGCCACAGAGAATTAATTTTCCTGAAAACCTAAAACAATAGGAGGAAAGGGCAGTGCAAGCCCACGGAGGCCGAGGGGCTCTGTGTTGGTCTCCTTCTCCAGTGCCCTGTATTGTTATGGTCTGTGTACATCCACAGTGGTTAGGAGTGCCATCCTGTGATTTTAGGAAAAATGTAACCTCAATGTGCTTCTGCTTCCTCATTTGTCAAACGAGGATAATAACTTTAGCCACCTCACTGGGTTGGTGTGAAGATTGAAAAATGCATCTAGGGCAATTTTCTGGATTAGTATATGTAAAGCGCTTAGAATGGTGCCTGGCAGGATTTTAAGTTATAGAAGAGTTAGCTGTCAATATTAGCATACTCAAACCTTATCATCTTAGCAAAGAATATTAGAGATTCATATTATTTTTATGTATCTAGTCCTACTCTCTCCTCACTTTTTCTCATTTTATTTTTTATTTTTTTAAATATATTTTATTTTTTACAGAGAGGAAGGGATGTGCCCGTAACCAAGGTACATGCCCTTGACCAGAATTGAACCTGCAACCCTTCAGTCCACAAACCGACGCTCTATCCACTGAGCCAAACCAGTCAGAGCTCTTTTTCTCATTTTATTCGTCTGGCAACCAATTTATAATACTTCTATATAAAATTGTGCAATATTTCCATCTCTAAAATTTAAGTAACAAAAAAAAGAAATTTAAGCTAAATAAAGCCATAGAGACCTAAAAATTTATTTTCTAAAATTAAACTTGTAAGTAAAATTGAGTATGAAAGAAAAATAAACAAATAAATAGCACACAAAATAGACATATGGAAACAATATTTTTATTTAAAGGTGAACTTTCTAGAAATAACACCAGATTTTACAGTTATATTTTCAACCTCTTTATGGTCAGGAAAAACTAAATGCCCAGTATATAAACATTTGGGGGTTTGCAGAGGTTTAAATGATATATTCACTTGATAAAAATATGATCATATTTAGGAAAATGTCTCTTATACTGAGCATATACCAAAGCCACATTTGAGAGAAGAAAGGGCCACAATCAATTCTAAATGGATTGTAATTAAATTAAAATAAAACATGCTAAATATATTTATAGATTACTGGAGACACATCTATATACTTTGGTTAAAAATACACTACCACATTCTTCATGAGGTTTGGTATATTTCCTAGCCACAGAGGATGCCAGCAAAGGCACATTAATATAATGAATATGGGGAACTGCAAGATAAAATAGAATACAAATGCAAGAAGGGAAATTATGTTTCCTCCTAAGAAAGCATAGTTTTGACAACTTGGGAAAGATCATTCCCTGTTCTACTGAAAGCTAAACAAAGGACTTCCAGAAAACAAAGAAAACACATACTTTTTCTTAATCATAGAAACTTAGAACTCACAATCAAACCACAACAGCTGGGAAAATTGAGGCCAAGAAACTTTAAAAGTTGTACATATTCCACAGCCTAATAGTGATGAGGAAAAACCAGATTTTAAGTCACTTGATGCATAAGTCACGATTATGTATTAGACCAGAAAACATACTGAATCACTTAAAAATTTGTTCTTGCATAACAATGGAATTAAGTTAATTTAAAATGACATGTGGTAAATTCCCAGTAGGTGGAAAATAAACAGCACACTCTTTAATTATCAATATATCATTGAAAATTTCAAAAGATACATTAGAAAGCACTTTGAGGTAAGTAGAAATGAAAACACAATGAGATATTATCGATCCATGAGGAGAGAAACTGGTTCATGCTACAACATGAATACACCTTGAAAATGCCATGCTAAGTGAATGGAGCTGATCACAAAGGCTTACATATTGTATGACCCCATTCATATAAAATGCTCAGCATAAGCCAAAACAGAAAAGAGATTTGTGATTTCCAAGGGGTGGGATGGTGGTTTGGGAATGGAGATTGACAGCAAACATGTATGGGTTTTCTCTTTGGGGTGATAAAAATGTTTCAAAAATAGTGTTGGTGTTGCACTGAATGGAAAGGGTGAAGTGTATTGCATATAAATTATATTAAAATCAATTACACGTTTATAAATTATATAAGAATAAAGCTTTTTCTTCATTTGTAAAGCTTGAACTAATGAAAAATAGCAAAGCTTAAATCTGAGCTCAGGCCTATGTGATTCTAAAGTCTTTAGATTCACAGCACCAAATCACCTTCTTGGGTTTACAAGATAAAAACAAAAACCACTGATGTTTTGACAGCTTTATGCCATTTATCATATGGAAATATTCACAATATATCGTGTGTATACAGTCAAACTCCTCGACACTTGACAAGTAAGAGTTTTCTAAATAATGATACTAGAAATGGGAGGTGACAAGAGAAAGGGTAAGGGCAAAAAGAGGAAAATGAACACCATAGGAAAAATTTCACCTTGTTGTCTGTAACAGGCATTCTTATACTACAGAAATAGGATACAGAATGCTGCTAAGCTAGTATCCCAATTCAAGAGCTAAGGTTTCTCATAAAGTGCCTTATGTAGACATAGTCTAGAATGGCAGAATTTGCAATAGTATTCTTTAATTTTAATATTATTGATTTCAGAGAGGAAGGTTGAGGAAGAGAGAGATAGAAACATCAATGATGAGAGAGAATCATTGGTCGGCTGCCTCCTGCACGCCTCCCACTGAGGATCAAGCTGCAACCCAGGCATGTGCCCTGACCAGTAATCAAACCCTGGTTCATAGGCTGATGCTCAACCACTGAGCCACATCAGCTAGGCTGAAATAGTATGCTTAATACAGGCTAATTCGTTGGAATAAATGCGTTACATTGCATGATTTGACAAACTTCTGTATTAAATATTTTAAACATTGATTTTATTTTTTAAAAATCATATATTTATTTCTCATTTCAGTCTTTCTAAATGTCTTTGTCTCTTTCTTTCCCACTGTTGCACACACACACACGCATAGATAGCTAAAAAAGCAACTTTATCATTTTGATATTTATTTGATATTTATTGAGAAAAGTTATAGAAATCATACAAGTAAATGTTTAAAAGTTGGTATTTGTTAAGCCTTACCAAACTAGGGGAAAAGTGGAAACCTAATTTGTGTAGGTTTTTATTGAAATTTCAGGAAATAACAGGTAAAGGAATGAAAAAGTTCAGAAGTTTATAAATTGATACTTTTAACATAAACGCAGTCATATACTTTAAAAAAAATAACAGGTATTTAGATTAGAACTCAGAATTGAACAGATGTAGAAGAATTTCTCTGCCAACTTTATCTTTATCTACATTTCTTTGATTGAAATGTTTAGTTAAATAAAATGCTTGTCAACTGTCAAATTTAAAGTTGAAATGAGAATAAAAGACTGAACCCTAACTCCATCCTCAAAAAATAATCCATCTCAAACACTTAGCTCTCCACTCAAAAGTAACTTCTCACTTTAAGCAGTATTTTAGGAAATAAATGTTCATGCAGGGTATCTAGAAACAAATATTTTGGCCTTCAAATAATCAATAGATAAAGTTAGAAATATTTATATCTTAGGAAGGAAAAATCTAAGGGTCATTTGGAAGATATCTCCCAGTATAACACTCCAATACAGGTAAAATCTAAGCAAATGTGTTTCCTGTTTAATTTACAAATGCAAGAGTGTGAAATTCCTGAACTGAATCCCTTACCTGAAGATAGTTGTATATATCATCTTATAGTTATGTCATAAAATTTGTTTTAGATTTTGGAAACATATCATCAATACTTTGCTAAGGAAAATTTGCCTAAGACCCAGTGTTTTAAGAAGTTTTCTGATTGGCTTGAAGAACTTTCCAATCATTCATTTTGTGAGTTCAGTAAGCTTTGATGCATTTGTGTTTATTGAAATTAAAAGGAACTAAAGGGTGACTTAATGAGTGAGCTGTTACAATTGCTTTTATGGGAACTATATGTGTGTAGTTTCATAATTATATTGACCTTTAAACAATGTTAGCAACTCTGCTGTCCTCACAATTATGGTCATTAAACTTTTAACTAGTTCCAAATGGACTAGATAGAAAATAAAAATTCTCCAAACATATAGGATATAGATTAAGAGATGGATTATAAATATTTCAGCTTGCCAACCAGCAAGATTAGAATGGGGATAGTGGGTCATTAGGAAAACAGCATCTGGAGAGATCACAGTGTTAAAAGGAAAACAATTCTTGATAAATGGTCTTTATTTGATCCTAATTATACTTTCTTTGAGAAACTTATTTACTTCATCAAAAAATCAACTTCCTAGTATGAAACTTAAATGAAACCAGGAAAAATTTTATTGTTAGTGGAAGTCCATTAAACACGCAAATCACAGAGATTATTTATCCAGGAGTAAAAATTCTGAGTGCCTGACCCTGCTTCATAAACTCTTTAAGAGAAATGTAAACTTTGTCAGGAGTACATGAAAGTCTTTCTGGCAATATGTTTTTATTTTCCATCAACAGATTAATAAGAAAAACATTTGATCAATAAAATTATTATTAAAATGTAGATGATTTTGTAATAATGGGTTATAAGGCTATCCTTTTTCCAGATGGAAAAAATCTACACTAATAAAAGAGAAACAAGGTAATTGGCGTACACCGCTACCCTTCCCATTGGCTAATCAGCGAGATATGCAAATTAACTGATTAACTGACAGCCAAGATGGCCGCCGACAGCCAGGCAGCTGAGAACAGGAGGCTTGATTGCCCCAGCGATGGAGGAAGCCAAGGTTCCCTGTGTGCAGCTGCGGGGCTCTGAGCTCCTGAAGGAACAACTCCAAAAGATACAATGTTTAAATTATAGAAGCTAAAAGATGGCGGTTAATTTGCATACTCAGGCTCCAAGCAGAGCAAAGCCAAACAGCCCTGAAGCGGCAGGGCAGAGAGGCCTCAGGGCCCCAGGATAAGTGGAACCAACAGGCCTCCGGCCCGGGATCAGCGGAGCCGACAGGTCTCCTGGCCCGGGATCAGCAGAGCTGCAAGGCCTCCCAGCCCTGGGATCAGCGGAGCCGCGAAGCGACCCAGCCCAGCCCCGAAATCAGTGGAGCCGAGAGGCCTCAGGACCCTGGGATCAGCGGAGCCGAGAAGCCTCCCAGCCCTAGGATCAGTGGAGCCAAGAGACCTCCCAGCAAAGCCTCGAGGCCTCAGGGCCCC
>NW_006287829.1:1819976-1821868 GCF_000327345.1 Myotis davidii | reverse complement strand
GCCTAGGTATGGGGCCTGCCTCCTGCCACCCGGGAGCAGGCCTAAGCTGGCAGGTCATTATCTCCCAAGGGGTCCCAGACTGAGATAGGGCACAGGCCGGGCTGAGGGACTTCCCCTCCTCCCCGAGTGCACAAATTTTTGTGCACCGGGCCTCTAGTATCCTATATAATAAAAGGCTAATATGCAAATCAACTGAACAGCAGAACGACCAGTGGCTATAAGGCGCACTGACCACCAAGGGGCAGACACTCAATGCAGAAACTGCCCCTTGGTGGTCAGTGTGCTCCCACAGGGGGATAGCGCTCAGCCAGAAGCCCTAAACAACACTAAGCCATCAGTCAGACATTCCCCGAGGACTCCTGGACTGTGAAAGAGTGCAGTGTGGGCTTGAGGGACACTCTGAGTACATGAATATCATGCACCAGGCCTCTAGTATTATATGCTATATAAAATCACTAAGTTTGAAACTTTTAATACCTATGAAACCAGCTAAAAAGTCACTTTGACTCCACATCTGAATATTTTTTCTCCTTCCTTACAATTTTACCTCAGAAAGACTAATACATCAGAAACAGATTATTTTTGTCCACTTGTTTTCTAAATGTGGCATGAAGAGATAATATCAAGCAAGGAAGATTGACTTTACTGAGATAATATGAATATTTAATCTAAGAACTCTATTATTTACAAATATGATAAAATTTGCAATAGTAAACGTCATCTACACAGATAACTGCAACAATTGGAAAACCACTTAGATGATTTAGTCTAAAGAAATATTTCATGACCAGAAATTTTTACAAACACTTCCAAATTGGTAAAATTTTGCACTTATTGCTTAACTTTCCACTTTAATATTCTTTTTAAGAACTGATTGCATTCTCCTAAATCTCACACTATATATTTTATCCATTATATTGCTTTATCAGATAAGTACAGTGGAGGAAAAAAGAAAGGAGGAGATAGACGGTAGTCACACTATCAAATTCCTATTCAAAGCTAAGTTGCCATGTTTGGAGAAGGTCTGGGCATTTGGCAGAATCCATCTGCGCTTGGATTATTTTGTTAGTTGTTCCTCAAATAGTTTCCGTGAGCTCCTGCAGAGTCCCATTTACTATCTAAAGGAATCAAAATTCTTTCTGCAGTATTACAGGTTTTCAACAGTCTGGCTCCAGTATAACACTCAGCTTCCGGAGCCCCAGCACACCATGAGTTAGCACTCTTAATTTGCAGATATCATTCCCACCACATTGACCATTCTTCCTGTTCTCTGCCCTCCAATCTTGCTCATCCTCAAGCATTAGCTCAAATTCTCCCAGCTCTGAATCCTCTCCCACCTCCATTCCAGGCTAAGTTCACTGCTGCCTCATGCTTCCGCTGCACTTTCAGGGCTGAACTGAAGCCGTCTGATAACCCACTTCTGAAAGCTGATTATTGAATGTTCAGACGCTTTCAAGCTGATTTTTAAACTGCTAGGAGCTTGAAATCAAGTATGGTGGGAATATTTACACCATGGAAATTGTCATTGAAATGCTCTCCTGCCACCCCATCGCCACCCCCCCAGAGTTCATTTTCCAGCACATCACTGCTTTGCACATAGCTTTATATGGTACATGTCCTATTCCCCACTATGTTTCAGTTAAAAAATCAGTCCCTTCGAAGAAGTTGTGATCTCCCTGAGGGCAAATTCAGTGTCTTCGTTCATTTTTCTACCTCCCAGAACTCAGGAAAACTGTTTGGCAAAAGGCAGGTGATTAATAAATACATGTTTAAATAAAAAACAAACACAACATTTTAAAAACTAGTTTTTTTCCTAACTCATCTCTAATGAGACATTAGGCACATGGCATAACTACCTAAAGGTAGAGAAATATATATATATATTTTACATA
>NW_006287829.1:1785499-1819850 GCF_000327345.1 Myotis davidii | reverse complement strand
ATATATATACAATTGATAGATATACTTTGTTTTTGTGAGGATTAAACAGATGTTAGACAAATGATTTGCAAATAATGAAAATATATTTTAAAAAGACCAGAACTATTCTTAATTTTATGACGATTGAGGCATTTCTCAAGTGCTGTTAATGTCCTCATAGTGTAAAACTTCTGTATTATTAATAAGCAATATTGAAATTAATAACTTATTTATTAAACACTCATTAATAAAATAATCTCCTTTTTTTCCAAAGGAGAGTGTTTAACTATCATTTAACTCAATATTTGTTGTGCATTTTTTAATTGAATTCCTCATAGTATATGGGTTATACAGAACTTGCATGGGGCCCTGAGTGAGGGGGCAGTATGGAGGGTATGAGAGTGAGAAAGTGATGATCATTTTGTGTTCTGATCTTTTGTTACAGCCCTGTTTTGTTCACTTTTTAAAATAGACTTTTACATTTATTTACTTCTGCTATTATTTTCCATAGTCAAATTAAATTATAACACACATCAGCTATAATAATTTTTATATATATATAAGCCTAAGTGACCAAACGTCCAAACAACTGGTCGACCAGTTGCTGTGACACACACTGACCACCCAGAGACAGACGCTCAATGTATAGGATCTGGCTCCCTCCTGTCTGGATCGGGCCTACAGGGATCAGGCTGAAACCTGCTATCTGACATCCCCTGAGGGGTCCTGGATTGTGAGAGAGCACAGGCCAGGCCGAGGGATCCCACCAGTGCACGAATCCGTGCACTAGGCCTCTAGTGTTTTATTATATTATACATGTTAAATCATTGCAACTAAATAGCATATTCTAAGAGTTAATTTGAGCAATTTTGCACTAAATTTGGGTACATCTACTTTGGGAATGTCAACACTAGATTTCTGATCAAATTTTTTTAAAAAATATAAATAATTCCAATGTCAATTGGAACATAAGTCAATGGTTTTGTTCAATATGAATCCAAAGTTTTAGAGAAGAATAAACTTTTTTTTGACAAATTCTCACTGACAGTTTGCTAAATTAGGACAACTCGACTGACATAGGGAAACATCTCTATTTTTTATGAGGCAAATAGAAAAACTGATACTCAAACTTCAAATTGTATAAATAAAATGCAGGGAAAAGCTAGGCAATCATGAGAAGTAAAAACGTGAAATATGATTAATGGATGTGACCTTATTATAATAATTGTATTTCTGTTTATAACTAATTTTTTTAAAAATAAATATTTCAGACCTGTGAACTAAAGGATCATTTATATTTGTGTCTACTTTTGATACTTCACTAATTCCTGTTTACATTTTAAAAGTCATACATTATAAAGAATAGGTAACCTGTGATTCTAGAATAGAATCTTAAAACCATATAATGCTGGTAGTATAAAAGTTATGAGATAGCACAGTTTAAATAAAAGAAGAGGTCAATATAAGAAAACTCATTAAATATTAGATTAAATTATTTTTTCTGTGTAGCAGGAGAAAAATTAAGGACAGGTTAACAATTTTGTGAGTCAAGTTTTATACATGAGTATCTGCTGAAAGAGCATTTTGGGAATCAAAAGTTATGGGGGTGAAAGAATGGAAGAGATAAAAAATGTGTTTATGAACATTTACTTGATTTTTAATAGAAGCAGTCGATTTATAATGGTGCCATTCTTCTCTAAACCTATAGATATGAAAGCTATGGGCTTTTTTTCACTTAAATATTACAAAAAAATCAATATTGTTCATTAATTTCACAGCATCCTTTTCTAGGAACTGGTTTCCATGTAGTCTCAATGGCCTTATAAAATGGGACTAGAATCAGGAAGCTCCAAAAATCCATTTCAGAGAGTGCTATTGACCAGTATCTTTGTTCTTCAAAGAAACTGAAAATTCAGATTTATATGGGAAACATTCTGATTCTTAAATTCTGGCAACTAAAGAAATCACCTATATAAGCCCCACAAAAGGACATATCTGAGCCTAATATATTATAAAGGCCACCAGTTTATGATATTCTTTAAATTTCCTATGTACAGGAGATTGTACAATTTTCTCAAAGAAAATTATACAAACACTAGAGGCCCAGTGCACAAATTTGTGCATGGGTGGGGTTCAGCCGGCTGGAGGGAGGGGATGCAGGAGGTTGGCCAGCCAGCCCCACACCTGATCAATCAGTTGTCCTGCTGCAGTGCACATCATAGTCACAGGTCATCCCAGTCATTCCAGTCATTCCAGTTGTTCTGGTCGCTTGGCTTATATATATATATAGATGTTTAGAATGGTGCATGAGCAAAATGACCATTTAAAAAAGCTAAGTCATTTACTCATGTCATATCTCTCCTGCTTTTCTCAGGTGATGATTTCTAACTTCAGGTATCCCAGGGCCGGTGAGTTTAATCACCAGAAACAGCACGTCTTTTTTTTTTTTTTTTAAGTTAAAGAGTAATAAGGGTAAAAGACAAATTAGTAAGATTTGTGTTTAAAAACTCCCAATTCCTCTGTCAAGAATAATTAAGATTAAAAAAAAACCAACACAAAATTTCTCATATGTGGTCCCACTCATAATTATTTTTTTTAATATTGTGTATGGTTGCCTATTCCTATCTAGAGGCATCTGAACTGAAATGTCAATTTGACATTTTTTAAAAAAATATATTTTATTGATTTTTTACAGAAAGAAAGAGAGAAGGATAGAGACTTAGAAACATTAATGAGAGAAATACATCGATCAGCTGCCTCCTGCACACTCCCAACCGGGGTTGTGCCCGCAACCAAGGTACATGCCCTTGACCAGAATTGAATCTGGGACACTTCAGTCCACAGGCTGAAGCTCTATCCACTGAGCCAAACCGGCTAGGGCATCAACTTGGCATTTTTAAAACTACAGATTTTAAGGATGCATCAGATCTACTGACTCTAAATATTCTTTTCAGTTAGAAATCAACCTAAAATTGGCCATTTTAGTGGACATTTTTCAAATCATCTAGCAAAGCAAGAAACATTAAAAATGTATCTGAATGAAAAAAAAATGACCTATTTAAATATATTTTCAAATCTATCAAATGAGAGACTTTTGAATAGGTTTCACTTGAATTTTACCATTTTGACCAAGTTAGCTGCATATAAGACAGGGAAATTGTTAAGTATGTGAAGGAAGACAAACCAATGTCTTCCTACTTCTCTACAGATCTGTGTGGAGCCTAAGAAATGTAATAGCATACTTTTTGCTTTTTTTTTTTAAACCTTATCTCATTACTTGGACTATTCTAGTTTGTGAGAGTTTCTCAAACTTTTTCAATGAATTGGAATCCACCTTGAATAGCACTGTATTTCTTCACATATAGGCCAGGTAACTTATAACAAATTCTTCCAAATTCTTCCAAATTCTTCCCTCTTATCCCTCGTGACACTGATGCCTTCCATTTCACATCATCATATGTTATAATCAACTAATATGTTACTACTATTATATTATTGCTTTAAACAAAGTTATTTTTGTATCTATGTTATAATCAACTAATATGTTACTACTATTACATTATTGCTTTAAACAAAGTTATTTTTATATCAATTAACATCCTATATAATAAAAGCGTAATATGCTAAATATCCAACCAATTGACCATTTGGTCAACTGTTCGACCAGTTGCTATGGCATGCATTGATCACCAGGGGGCAGATATTCTGACTGGTAGGTTAATTTGCTGCTGGGGTCCAGCCAACTGGGACTGGGCAAGAGGACCGGACATGCCCTGGAACCTTCCCACAATCCCTCCCCAGCCAGGAGCCCTAATCGCCCTGATTGCTGGCCAGGCCAAGGGACCCCACCCATGCACGAATTCATGCACTGGGCCTCCAGTAAAATAATAAAAGTCTTCATTTTACCTTCATTGACTCTTTATTTGAAGCTCTTTCTTTCTTTACGTAGATCCACTTTTTAGTCATTCTTCTTTAACATTCTCACAGGCAGGTCTGTGGGCAATGAATCCTCTCGTGTTTATTTTGTTTTAACTTTTTGGAGTTGTTTTATTTCTCTACATTTGAAATATAATTTTACTGGCTATAGAATATATGGTGGTTGTTTTTTTCCAAAATTTTAAGTGTTTATTATATTCTCTTCTTGCTTGCGTGGAATCCAACAAGGAATTGATACCATTGTAATCTAAACTAGTTATGAATAACTAGAAAGGAGCGAAGGGAAGGCCAAATATTGTAGTCATTTGTGTAGATTTGCCCAGACGCTGCAGTTTAAGTGCATGCCCAGTAAAGTCTGGGTGACATAGGAAAGATGCTTGTTTGTCAGTCTCACCTGGGACCAGGTCAATGGCCAGAGTAGGCACGGCCACTATAAGCCTGGGAAGATTTAAGACATTTTATCTCCTAAACCAGTGGTTCTCAACCTTCTGGCCCTTTAAACACAGTTCCTCATGTTGTGACCCCAACCATAAAATTATTTTTGTTGCTGCTTCTTAACTGTAATGTTGCTACTGTTATGAATCGTAATGTAAATATCTGATATGCAGAATGGTCTTAGGCGACCCCTGTGAAAGGGTCGTTCAACCGCCAAAGGGGTCGAGACCCACAGGCTGGGAACCGCTGAAGGAGTTCCCTTTCTTGTTGTTCTTGTTGCTCATGCTTGCCCCCTGGCTTTTGGGCCTCTCATGCTCCTTCTGCACTCACTCCCCCACATGGCCCAGAGCCATGTGGACCCCACACACAATGGACTAATGGACTGCAACTAGCTGAATGCTAAACAGGACCAGCTGAAATACAGAATGGAAACTGAACACTGGCTCTGCTTCTAGCTCTACTGAATTCTCAACTGCATACCATCCAGGACTGGATTAAGGAACATGGGATTCTGGAAACCGAGAGATGTAATTCCATGCAAATAAGAATTACTCATCGTCCTGTGTGAGTCTCAGAAAATTCTTTTCTCTAGCACCCAGTAGGGAAAAAGGTACCTCACTTTCACCAAAAACAAAATCATATATAATTCTTATTCTTGTTCTTCTAAAAGTAAAGTGTTTTTTTTTCCTCTGCCTTCTTTTAGGATTTTCTGTCTCTGGTTTTCTATAGTTTGAATATGATATGCTTAGATGTGCTATTGTTTGTTTTGGTATTTATCCTGTTTGTCACTCTTTTAGCATCCTCAATTTGTGGCATGTTATCTATCATTAATTTTGAAAAATTTTCAGCTATTAAATACTTTAAATAATTATTCTATTTTTTCCTCTGTTCTGTGTTTGTTTTTCAAATTTTGTGCATTTTAAGTTTTGAAATATTTTTCAGTTCTTTCTTACTTGGATTTATTTTTTTATTTCTATTTCAATGAACCAATCCTCAAGCTTACTGATTCTTTCCTCAGCCATGCCATGTACTGATGAATTCATCAAAGGAATTATTTTTTCTTACAGTGTTTTTATTTCTATTATTTCCATTTCATTCTTTCTTATAATGGCCATACCCCTTCTTATAATACTCATTTATTTTTGTGTGATTTAGTTTTTCCAATAGTGCCCTTAACATATTAGTTATAGCTATTTTAAATTTCCTTTGCAATAATTCCTACATGTGTCAGATCTGGTTTTGGTTATGATTATTTCTTTTACTTTTCAGACTTTGGATTTTATTGCCTTTTGACATGCCTTGTAATAATTTTGTTCAAAGCTGGGCATCTGTTATTTGGTAATAGGAACTGAGGTATTTAGAGCTTTATTGTGAGATTTAATGTTAATCTGGCTAGAACTTGGCTGTGTTTAATATTTGCTATCGCTGTAGGTGACAGAGGATTCACATTTTTTAATGTTCCTAATTTTTGCCCACCCTGTTGACTTTGCGTTTCCCTAGGTACTCCTCCTTAGAGAGAATCTTTACTTTGAAATCCTTTGAGATGAAACCCTATTGATGTGGTGATAAGGAATGGGGGAGGGACTGCATTCTATAATCTGATAAAAAGTTCACCCTTTCAGTCAGCCAGTGTCCTTGGGCTGTGACCTCTACAACAGTTTTTTTCAGTAGAGTAGTTTTTTCTCCCTGTTCCCTATTCTCTTCCTTGGGTATAAAATTTGTAAGTATTCCCAGTCTACTTCCTTGAAACTCTAACCTCTGTTGACTATGTTTCTTGTCTGTTTTGGGTTTTTGCTTGTTTGTGTGTTTGTTGTTTTCTTTTGGTGGGGTGGGAAGGCTGGAGGTAAGGGAGTGGGAGGAATTTATTTCCCTACCTGGAATAAGGGCTGGGCCAAATTCTTTCTTTCAGAGGTAATATAGGTGTCATTAAGAAGGCTTTGAGTCTATTTCACAATGGTTACTCTTCCCTTTCCCTCTGCTAAAGCCACAAAGGAATCTTTTTCAGATATTCATTATGAGAACGTGAAGTGGTTCCTGGAAGTAAACCGACTCAGCATTTGTTGTTCCCTCTCAGCCAGTCCACCTCAGCCTCCAGCAATTAGGCAAAATTACATTCAGTATTTCCATCAGGTTAGGTCTCCAGGGGCATCGCTCCAAGTGGGCAGACAAAAGCTGTCTTTCAATGGATGGGTCTGTCTCTCCAGTTTCCAGGGTAGCAGTTGCCCTGCAACCTCAGTTCTCTAATGGGTACAAGAAAAATTATTGATCATCTGTCCAGCTAGTTTGTTGCTGCTTTAAGAATGGGAATGACAACTTCCAAGTGCTTCACATGGTGAAGCTTAAAATGGCAAGATGATTGATTTTTAAATATAAAAATCTTACAAACCTATTGTGGGTCACTACTCTCCATTATTTGTGGAATCAAAACCACAAGAACAGATTATTTCCCGAACCAGTTAAAATGTAATATGTAGGACTATACATTTAATAAAAATATCTCCTATGAAGATAAGAAGGTAAGGTAGGGATTTCTCCAAAAAAGCAGCAAATTTTTAATACTTGTTAAAAAAAGGAATACATTTTATAAATAATTAAGCTTATTTCAGTGTATGAAAATACATCACTTATTAATATAGCTTCAACCTATAGAAGTCCCTACACCTAGGGAATATTGAGTAATAATTTCTATAGTAATTAAATTTACACATAGGCTAAGGAAAGGACAGTCCAATTTTAGCTTTTATGCCATTAGCTGATTTATCCATAGGTCAAAATAAGAATGTCCCCCTGAGAAGCAATGAATCGACTCAGTGCATTCCATACACCATACATTATTTTTTTATAGCTAAGGAGTCCTTCATATTTTTAGGATTGCCAATAGTTTTTATGTGTCTGTGCTTGTACTTTAGAAATTAGCACAAAAAAATGTATGATACTTGGCACTTCATCCATTTGTCCATTTTATGAGTGTGTGGGTATGTGTGTGTACATTTTTTTTTTCTCAACCACTTATTGGGATTTAAAAGGATCTTGTAATGTCTCCGCAACATAAGTAAAATAGGTCAGACAGTATATAAGCTCAAATGAAAATAATTAAGGAAGACTGTCCACGGACTTATTTCTCCTTAGAGTTTTCTAAATGTATCTCTGCTGCTAAACAGAGACTTTCAATAGGGGATGAAAATACAGGCCATTGTTATGCCCAGATTTCAAGATCCCCAAGAAAACCACACCAGGGAGCCAGTCCGATGCAAAAGCAGAAGGTCCTTTATTGAGCTAGCTAACTCGACCCCGCCCTCCGGCAGCGATCAGAGGCAGAGTGCCACCCGTGAGAAAATCAGGGCCTTTAATAGGGGGGTGGAGTGAGGGGAGGGGAGCTGACTGTGGACCTGCCGATTGGCCAGGCGCAAGTCGGGTCTTGTTACACAGGATGTGGTCATCTCTATGGTGCGCATGTTCCTTGATTGTCATTGGTTAGTTTAAAGAAATCCCGGCTTCCGGGAAGAAGGTACTTTCCTGAGCACATGGTGACTGCTCCAACATGGTGGATCCAGGGTAAGACGGAGGGCATAGCCCTCGCCCTTTCAGCCATGTGCAGGTGTTTAAACTGTGGGACTGACTTAAACCAAGATTCTTAACATAATTCAGACACATATGTTTTGGCAGATGAGTATGTGACTGAAAAACGCATACTATGTGGAGTATAGGGTGACACATTTATTCTCAGCTGGCTGGTTAATGCAGCTGTGTCATGTCTGTCCTATATAAATCCACATTAACATTCTGAAGGGGACATTTCTTTATGACAACATGATACATCTTTTGGAATAATATGACTTAATGTTGTACTAGGATATTAAAGTTTAGCTTATACTTATTACTTTAGAGAAGGGAAAAATAAAAATAGAATGCAGTAATAGATTAGGTTGATTACTAGAGACTTGTGTATTTTAAACATGGTGTACTGGTGAGAAATGAGCAGCTAATAGAGGAAAGAAATACAGCTACAAAGCAGAACATGAAGATTACTTAAATGAAGCCCTCATGCAAATTGAAGACTAAAATTTATAGCCTTATTATTATGTCTATATATATAAGCAATAGATCTTGGGCAGTTGATCATGTACTCAGGGACTCTGACTGATGCAGAAGTGGAATTTAGCTCAATCAGTCTGCGAAATATACCTGACTGTATGTTCATTGGCAGGGAAATTTTATAAATTACTTAAATGGCGCAAAAACTCTAATTTTCAATGTCATTTGGTCTCTGCTCACATTTATGCTTGATTTACAGTGTGAAAAAAAGGTCCTTGTTGCTATATAGAGCTCACATTTAAGAAATGCATGTTATTGACCCTGATATTTTTTCCTTCTCTCTAATATTGAAAATGAAAAGGAGAAGTTTTCCGGGGAAAGCCTTGGCCTGCTAACTTAAATAATAGATTGAGCTGGGAAAGGAAAAACTATAAAAAGAGAAAAAGGCTTCATATGCCTCTTTACTCCTCTAAACTGTAGACAGCAGTTAGAAATGGAAAGGTACCTAGAGGATAATGAAGATAAATCACATCCTAAAGCCTTTTACTATTTTTCCCTGGGGATTTAGAACTTGTGATTTTCATTTTTTGGAAAATGCTTTTAGGATACCTGACATTTAGACAATTGTTTAAGAGAAGAAAATAACAGTAGCAGTAAAAGATTACCTGAACCGTATTTTGGACATAAAGGAATGCAAATGAGAGACAGCACTTGTAAAACAGAGCACATCAAAACACTGTGGAGACAAATAAGCCGGCCCGAGTGACTTTCAAACCAAGAACTAGGTCACAAATCAGATAAAGCGTGTATCTGTACCGGCAGCATTTCCTTATCAGAATGGTTTGTTTTAATACTGAATTTTAGTGTATTTATGTTTGTTTCTAGGTGGCTCAACATCTCATTGGCAAGTTAACTTTTTCTTCCTAAAATACTTGAGATAATAGCACAAATAAATCTGAGTTTCTAGAGTTGCAACTTACTGTAACATTATTCGCATTGGATAAAGAAATCACAGCTCATTTGCTTTTAAGGATCTTTCCTTTGGATGTGAAAAGAGTGCTTTGAGACTTTAAAAATAGCCTACTATAATGCAGTCCCCCGGGAAGAATATCAACAAAAAACACCCTTCAACTCTCCAACCTGAGTTAATAGTAAATCCCTGTCAAAGAACACTTGGTAAAGGGTTGGATTCCGGGATAAGAAGTCTTGAAAAAATCAGTGACTTTGGGGAGACACCAAGTTGAGATGGAGGAGAGGTTCATGAAAGGATGAGAGGAATTAGTGTCTGACCTCACAAAAAGTATATAGTACATAATTCACATGCACATTCATAGGTGCCCCGTTTTCCGGAATTTTTATTGAGAAATATGTTCTTTCATTCTTTGAGGATTTTTGTCAGCCATCAAATGCAGCACTTAGATCTCCTGCTGCAATCAGTGTAATTGATGTCCCCATCATTTTCCAAGCTGAGGCCTTGTTCCTTCAAGCTAGGAACTTGAGCTTGGCAAGCCCGTTCTTGTAAGGTGAGGCAACTTTGGCTCAAGTAAACACTCATCCGTCTGCCTCAATGAGCTTTTCTTGGAACTACACTGTCATCTGAGACCTAATGCCCAGTCTGCCTTCTTTCCCCCTCTTCTTCTGAGATGTCAGGCTTGCCTCATACGAGAAAGAACACCTGGCTCCCCTCTCCTTTTTCTTCACAGTCATTTCACCCAATCTTTCTTGTCCATACCTATTCCAGTTTGACATTTGCTTCTTGGAAGACCTCAGCTGACACAGGAACATAAAATTCTTGGTCTCTTCCAAGTCCACTGATGAACTTTAGTATAAAGTAGTGATCCATTTCATGGCTAATTAAGGTGGAAGCATTTGGAATGAAATGCCAATTCTGTAGTTATATATGATTTTAGACTATCATTTCAAGCCTCAGTTTTCTGTTTCTAAGATAAAAATATCAATAATTATCTCATATAAGTGATTGTATGGGGAGGATTCTGACATATAGCTAACATCTATTCAGTGGTAACTTTAAAAGTAATGAATGAAGAATCAGAGATCTGCAGGGAATTCAATTTGAACACTTGAAGAAATGAGCACTGAAATGGAATTTTTATGTTTCTCTCTGGGACTAGGGAAATGTCAATTTGAATAGAGAAGAAGAAAGATTGACATTGCTGACAAGCTCTCCTGGAATTACCTTTACGGAGCTGAAGATTTTCAGAAAAACTTGGGCAGCTGAAGTCCTGACTTACTCTCACGGATTTCAGTACGGAATAAAAATTATATTCTCATGCAAAAATCATCATTAGCTCCCCCACAGATGCATGGAACTTAAACTTTTGAAATTTAAACTTTAGCGGTGTTTTTTGCTTGCATAATGAAGGATTATAGAAATGATCTCCTTATTTCTCAGTAGCTCCCATCCGAGGCAAGATGATTTGGGGTAATTAGTGCTGAGTCTTCAAGTTGTTTAATCCTCAAATAACCTGCCTTAAACAAAGGAAAATAGACATATGACAATTCAGAATCTTTATGAAGTTTAAATATAGTGGAAACAGAATTGTTGATATGCACTACTCTATGCTACGTGATAGAAATAATGTTAAATTTGATTTTATTATTAAAATAAACTTTACAATATATAGAACTTTTCTATTTGAGGACAACATGAATTTGATTATTGCAAAATTTTAGTCTCGTTTGTAAAGAATGAGATATATCAAACATGAAATATCCTTCTGGTTTAAAAACACCATCACATGCAGGACCAAAGAGAGGTTTTGAGGTCAAGTCTGTCATTTCTTATCATGTGACTTCCTTAAAGAGCAGATGGTAATGCAGGTCGGTGATAAGTCAATAATGGACTGTGTAGCTTTAAAGAATAAGTTAGCACTTCAAAAACAAATTGGCTTCTTTTAAACTATCAGAGCTTACCGATGCTTTGATTAAGGAGCTAAAAGCAAGATTCACCTCCTTGGTGGTATTAAAGTGATAGCTCAAAATCTGAAAGTGATACTCTAAATACGAAAAGGAAAGTGGCCAAACAGAAATTCTTTAACAGATACAACTATAATTCTAGTCTTAAGAATTGTATACAAACAGCAATGTTGTTTGAGCAAATACAGATTAGTTTGGTAGCTTTAATTAATAAGAAGTTCCCTGGAATATTTACAGAAATTGGTTTCACTATAGGAAAGAGCATGAGCTTTTTGTAAACTGACTAATAACATGACCATACTACCTGTGAATACACAGCAAGTTGGTGAGGTTAAGAGAATATAGAGAAAAAAATAATGTTTCAATTTTTTTAAATGTTAGAAATTGTCACTGTAATAATATCCAAACCTGCAAGAGTTTATTTGAGCCACACTGACAATGTGCTGGGAAAAGCGAGGTCTCAGTTTTGCAGTTTCTTTTCAGGGAGGGAATGTAAGAAAGATTACAGGAAGGTTGGAGAAAGCAAGGTGCAGGCTAGTTAACAAGATTCTGTGCTCCCTTGAGGGTGCTCCTGTCTCCAAGTGGTCTGGAAAAGAGGATTACTCTGGCATTTCAAAGTGTGTTAACCTAGATGTACAATAACAATGAACAGGGAGGATTTGCTTAAGTTAAAGAAGTTAGAGGCTTGGAGCGTGACTACCCTTTATAACCTGCCCAGTTAGGCATTTATGATCAAACTAGAGGCCCATTGCATGAGATTTGTACACAGGGGGTGGGGTGGGAGTGGGTCCCTCAGGCTGACCTGCACCCTCTCCAACCTGGGAGCCCTCAAGGGATGTCCTACTGATGGCTTAGGCCTTTTACCTGTGGTTCTCTGCTCTCTGCAGACCTGCCTGCCTGTCTGCTCTCTGGCTTGCCACCCTGGCAAGGGGCAAGCAGGGTCCTGGTGTCTGCTCACTGCGGGGGTCTGGTGTCTGCTCTCTGGCTCGCCACTGAAGCCAGGGGCAAGCAGGGCCCTGCTGTCTGCTCTCAGCGAGAGGCAAGTAGGGCTGACAGGAACGGACACTCCAGTGGCGGGGCTGAGGGGACTGGGAGCCTCCATCTTGTGGTTATGGGCACCACCATCTTTGTGACGGAGTGATGGTTAATTTCCATATTATCCTTTTATTAGATAGGTTGATCCCATAAGGTTACTTTCAGTCACTGAATTTGTACATACCCCCTTTTCATTCACCAAATTCATGATCCAATATTGCATTTGCTAAGAGGACTAGGCATGATACACTGTACACAATAATTATATTGACAATTTAGAAGGACTTTTTTCTTCCCATAAATCGGAGATGGGCAGACTTTTTCTGTGGAGGGCCAGACAGTATAATACTTAGGCTGTGTAGGCCATGTATGATCTCTGTCTCATACCTTCTTTCTCTTAAACAACCTGAAATATTTAAACATTTTTCTTAACCAGGGGTGGAGCATATAAGGGCCCAACTTGGCCATAGGGCTATAGCTTCCTTACCCTTGATTAGTATTCTTGAGATAAAGATATCCACATCCTATATAAGGGGTGCCACAGATGAGATGTGATAGATGAACTCTTTTGATAAGATAATGAGTTCAATAGAACAGGAAACTCAATAACCAGGTTGTAGGATATCCCACATCTCTTAAACCGAACTGCAATACCTGAAAATAAGAAATTTATCTGACTGGAGTATAATATGGAAATGCAATCAATACTGTACATCCATTTCCACATACTATCTAATACATTTGATTCTAGGTTTTTGTTTCTTCCTCTCATTTCACATTTCCCTTTTACAGGTAAAAATGGTTTATTATTTTTAATAGTGATGACTGAGATCTTTGTTCCTATATTATTTAACATAACTGATGAATAAAAAAAAAAACAGGAAAGAATTGGTAGTTTTGATGTAATTTTTATTTTTCAGAAAATTATTTGACATGGCTTAAATCAAATGCAGCAATAATGTCTACACTAGCTTGCAATTAGACTATGGTTTTACTTTGAGATGGTTTACTAAACATAGACTAATCCACATCCATAGAAAAGAAGGCAAAAGCCTTAATTGTTTATAGTGTTCCCACCCCACAAATCAGATGAAAGATTTTGAAAGAGCATTCAAAAACCATATTTTTGTGGCATTCTGAAGTACCCTTATTTGGAATGTTAATTATAATCAGCACACACATTACAGCATTTCATCTCAAGGCTAATACATTTCCCTTTTCACCTTACAGCCTTCTCTGAGGTCCTTATGCAGAATACACATTACAAGGAGAGAGGCCAGGAGAGAAGCCTGTTGGTGGGTATGAAGAACCTCCTGTGGATGTCTGTGATAAAACTTTTGATCACTCGAAGAGACATCTTATGCAAGATGCTCCACTTAAATAGATATGAGTCTAATCCTTAAGTGTTTGCAGAAGCAAACACTTAACAAAGAAAGAAAGGAAAGCTGAAATATAAGAGGTAAAAAAAAAAAAAGAACTAAATTACAACTTACAGAATAAAGAAGAAGCAAAAAGGAGTGAAGACTGATAGTTTAATAATGTATAAAATAAACATTAACAATGCAAAAGTAATATAACATGACAAAGATATAAGAAGCAAGGTATAGAAAAAGAAAGCAATTTAAAAATATTCCATTTGCTTGAAGACTTTGAGCAAACCAAGTATTTTATCATTTCTTTTGATTTGAGACTAGCTACAATTGAAATGAACCTATATGTTCCACAAATACACAAGTATTTCTGACAGTTTAGCAACTTTGTATTGCGCTGACATTATTATTGGGTCCCATGATTTGAGTCCATCTGCCTGTGTGCACTGGCTGAAATTCACAAACAGGAGTCTGCAGTATAGAAAGGAGCTTTATTAGGGTTTATTGCATAACTGGCCAATCTGAAGTGCAGGCAAGCTCTTATTCAAAAAGACTCAACTCTCCAATGGCGTGCAGGTTACAGGTCATGTATTGCCACATTACAAGACATTGGGGATTAGGGAGCACAGTGCCATGGTGGGAGCTGATTGGTAGGAGCTGAGGTGATCATTGTTTTAAGTCTTAAAAACAGCTCTGAGTTCTTTTCCCATGTCCCTGTGTCTAATTTCATGGGAAAGAAACTAGGAGGTCATTCCACTTGGGACTCAGGAGCTAACACATAAGTTAGGTCAAGGTGTTATCTTTAGCCTACCAGAGGTCCAGACCTGGTGACCATTAGTCGGGTCTGGGCTATTGCCTTCTGCTGCCTTTGGGGTTGCTGATTATCAGGGGAAAGGCTAGCACTCTGAAGGGTATTGAGAGAGATATGTGATTTCTATAGCTAGGGTTCAAAGCTAAATTTAATAAAATCATAGTGACCTTGTTTTTCACATTCCCAATTTTATAGAATACTAGAGGCCTGGTACACAAATTCGTGCACAAGTGGGGTCTCTCTGGGTGGCCTGCCAGGATTGGGCCTAGACCCGCAGTCCAATGCTGCCTGTAGCTCCTACCTGCCGCTCCTGCTCATCACGGCCCCACTGTGCCTGCCACAGGCTCACACCCAATCAGTCCCGATCAGGAGAGGCTCTCACTGCTGCAGCAGCACTCGCCAGCCATGAGCCTGCACCTAGTGCCCTCCTAGGGGGAGTGCCCTGTGGGATCAGGCTGAAACTGGCTCTCTGACATCCCCCGAGGGATCCCAGATTGCAAAATGGCACAGGCCAGGCTGAGGGACCCCACTGGTGCACTATTATATAGGGGAGGGGCCATGAGAGGGCTCCAGGGTGTGTCCAGTCCATCTCACTCTGTCCCAATCAATAGGCCAGACCCCAGAAGCAAGCTAATCTATCAGTTGAAGTATCTTCCCCCTGGTGGTCAGTGCACATCATAGCAAGCTGTTGAGCAGCCTTAGTATATCATTAACATATTAGAGGCCCAGTGCACAAAATTTGTGCACTGGGGGTTGCGGGGGTCCGTCAGCCGGCCTGCTCCCTCTCACAATCTGGGAGCCCTCAGGGACTGTCCAGCTGCCGTGGAGGTGGGAGAGGCTCCGACCACTGCCACTGCACTCACCAGCCATGAGCCCGGCTTCTGGCTAAGTGGTGCTCCCCCTGTGGGAGCACATTGACCACCAGAGTGCAGCTCCTGCGTGGAGCATCTGGCCCCTGGTGGTCACTGTGTGTCATAGCGACCAATTATTCTGCCCTTCAGTCAATTTGCACATTAGCCTTTTATTATATAGGATTACACTTTGATTGGTTGTTTGGTTGATGTGTCTTTCAGTCTATTTGCATATTACTTTTTTATTATATAGGATAATAGGACCAAGAGATTAACTAAAGACCTTATATGGTTATATGCATAACCTGTGGACACAGGCAGTAGAACTGTGAAGGCTTGGGTCAGGGGAAACCCGGTGGAGGGAATTAATGGGAGGAAATTGGGGAACATCTGTAATATTCTCAACACAAAAGATAAACTTTAAAAAATAATATAACAAGACTATCTAGAACTGGCCTGACCAACACAGTAGCCACTAGCCACATGCATCTTCTGAGCATCTTATATGCTAGTGCAGCTAAAGAACCGACATTGTAATTTAATTTAATTAATTTTAACTTTAGGTAAAAATAGAAACATTGAATAATATTTTTGTATTACATACAATATTGCTATTTTGGTAGGATTACATTTCAATTTATCCATTGCACTGCGTAACTTAGCATTGTTGTACTGTAGTGCTTATGGTGAATGAATGCATTGTTTCTATTATAAAATAAACATATCACCAAACTCTAGGACATAAAGTCAGGGTTATATCCCTTGCATTCCAAATTCATTTTTCTTCTATCCATGGCTTTGAAGAGTGCAGTTGAACACATCACCTGCACCACATACACCTTGTCTTCTAGGCTGTCAGCCAGTCTTAACTTTAAGACAAAGTGTTACCAGGGATGCTTGCTCTTACTATCTGTGCATTGGTCATTTCTATCTACAATATAAGAGTATTATAGAGATTATCATATCACTTTCATTGCTTTTACACAAGAGGTAAAAGGTAGTAGGTACCAGCAATATTGAGCAGTGAGGAGTAATTAATTAGGAGTAAAATAGAAGTTGGAACTTGGATTCCAGTCTTCACTCTGACAATTCTGTTTGACCTCGACCAATTATTCATTGACTGTTGTGAAGATGAAATTATGTACTGTGTGAGTAGAAATTTTTAAATATTAATTTCTATAGGAAGCATGAAAGTTCAGCTAGACTTTGAAGTTGACTTACAGTCATCATTTATATAATAATAATCTTTAGCAGGCTATCTAAAAAGAAAGCCCTTTTGGTGATGGTTAAATTAAATTTTAACAAACCCTGTTGGACCTATTAGGCAAGTTGTACTCTCCTGTTGGCCAATATAAACACAAATAATAAAACTAACCCTACAGTCAGTTTATGTTGTCTTAAATAAGATAAAGTATGTGTATCTTAAGTAAAATACACAAACACTCCATAGGAAACAACATACTATTTCTGGTTATACTAACTAATATGTAGTCTTTATTGAGTATACTAGAGGCCTGGTGCACAAAAATTTGTGCACTCGTAGGGGGAAGGGAGGGTCCCTCAGCCCGGCCTGTGCCCTCTTGCAATCTGGGACCCCTCAGAGGATGTCCACCTACTGGCTTAGGCCCGCTCCATGGGGGATCGGGCCCAAGCTGGCAGTCAGACATCCCTCTGGAAGCCCAGCAGCGCTCAGGGATTGCCCACTCTGGGGTGCCTGGCCAGCCTGAGTGAGGGACTGATGGGTGTCTCCAGGCTGTTCACACCCCCTTCACAGTGGGGGTCCCAACTGAGTGCCTGGCCAGCCTGGGTGAGGGGCTGATGGCTGTTTTCAGGCTGGCCACACCCCTTTTAGGGTGGGGGTCCCCACTGGGGTGCCTGGACAGTTTGGGTGAGGCGCTGAGGGCCGTTTTCAGGCTGGCCAAGCCCCTCTGGCGACAGAAGCTCCCAGCATTTCCTTTTATCTTTTTCTTTTTTTTTTTTATTCTGGGATTTATTTACCTTCTATAATTGAAACTTTGTAGCCTTGAGAGGAGCTCAGAAATGGCCAGGGCAGGCAGGAGGGAAACTTGGCTTCCTCCATCGCCAGGAGCAGCCCACTCCTGCTCGCTCCAGTTCCGTGGCCATGGCCAGTTGAAAGCAGGTATCTGGGGTTTATTTACCTTCTATAATTGAAACTTTGTTGCTTTGAGTGGAGCTCTCAGCGAGGCCACGGCAGGTGGGAAGCTTGGCTTTCCCCATCATTGGGGCAACCAAGCCTCCTGCTTGCTCCTGCTCCATGGCTGCCAGCCACCATCTTGGCTGGGTTAATTTGCATATAGTCGCTCTGATTGGCTGGTGGGTGTGGCTTTAGGTGTAGCAAAGGTATGGTCAATTTGCATGTTTGTCTTTTATTAGTGTAGATACTATGTGTCAGACACTAGAGTAACCTCTGAAATGGGTTGCCCCTTGTAATTTTTACAAATAAATATTATTAACACCACTTTTAAAATTAAGACACTTGGGCTCAAAATGTATGAATAGCTTGCACAAGCCCCTCTTCAACTAAGGATTCTGTCTTGATTTTTTTGGCTAACTTGACACTTCTTTTTAGATGTACCTTTCAATTATTTATTTTGCTTGTCTATTGCCTTTTTAATTGTTCCATGTGGTCTTGGTTTCTATGAGGCAGAGATGGTAATATAGTTCAAAGTGCTTTTGAACTATAACTTCAACTATAGTTCAAAGTTTACGTCCTATACTCTATTGATTGAAAAGTAGAAGTCACAGAAAACTTGCTTATGTCCTTCCTCGAAAGAGGAAATACTAAATCACACTACACCTCATTTTATGGTGTGAAAACTACACAATGGCATCATGTTTTCAGCACTATATTAAATCCACCATAATTGTGTGAGTATGTAGCTCTCTAGCAAAGGTGAGGTTTTCTTAAATTCTTTCCTCACCTTGTGGAAAGAGTATTATGCAGTATTATGCAGCACAAACCATAATAGAGTAGAGAAGCAGTGTTGCGTAGTAGTGTTTTTAGCACATCTTAAACAGGTAAACACAAGTCATAACCCAAATGAATATTTGTAGCCATTAGAATTAGATTGCCCGTAACTCAAAGAATAAAGATGCCAAGAGTTTTAATTTGCAGCATAAAACCAAATATTATTTAAATGTTGTTATTAAATGTTGTTATGTTTTAACATTATGAAATTATATATTTAATAATGTTTTTTTCACTTAAAATAATCACAATTTATGTGAACTAAACATTATGTATATTTTCAAGGATATCTTCTTCCATAACATATTTGTATGACAAGAAAATTCAATAATATCTTGTACATTAAAATATAGGATCTCTGTCATATCTAAACCTGATTTATTCAGTTTTGCTCATTTTTTTCCCTCTCCCTGTATCACTCGGAACATTTATTTCATTAAAATTCTATGAAACTTCAAGTCTTAAAATGTAGCATTTTCCCTTTATGTTAGTCTTCTGCTAAATTCACATTTTTTAAAATTCATGACTTTGCTCATTTTTTTCTTCACAAATTCAGCTATCTGTGTCCCCTCTAGACCTAAATCCTCAGTAACAATAACACTTGCTAAAGGAATTTCCATTCTAAGTCGTGTGCACCTTCATGTTGGATGCCAGTTCAATTACCTTGCAAAACATGTGAAAATAAAATGTGAGTGCAATGGACAAATGTTAGTCAGAAATTCTACTATCCCCTGCCTCCATTGCACTGTAAGAAAAAAAACAAAAAAACAACTGACACAAAGTTGGAAATGACTATTCAAAAGGGATTAAGTCAAGTTTTCCTAATACACTGGAATAGCTGCTTGCCAGGAAGCCTGCAGAAACTGAGAGACTGTGCTGCTCTCTTGGGAGCAGAAGGTCTTTTATTAACAATAGAAATGCTCTATTCCTTTTAGACAGTAAAAGGTGATCTTGGACCTCTTATTATCCCCATGCTCTTGAACTTTTTTTTTTGTCTTCCCCTGTAGAGTTTTAGCATAAACAACAGCTGCACTGCTGTCATCCTTCAACAAAATGTATCCTTTGTTTTATTTGTAGGGTGAGACTCAAAGGAAAAATCAAATGTGCCTTATTTTCTCCTTTAATTTATACTGTTGCTTGAAATTTAAATTTCTTGTTATACCTCTGCTGGGCAGTACAAAAAGGAAAGAGAAATACATACAGCACACAGATCGATAGATAACTTCCACCTCTATCCATGTCTAATCCTGTATTCCTTCATTTACAGGGGTTAAAGCAGTAGTAAGTTAGGATAAGTACTGAATTTGACCTGTGTTGTATAACCGCTCTGCCTATGACCAGACAGTCCCTCAGATTCAGAATTAGAAGAAATGATTTTTAGGTCATCAGTTTTGCAATGCAGTACATTATTATTAACAGATCATATTAATAAAGTTAAAATCCATGTGGTCTATCATACATAACCAAAGAACATAATTTGAGCTTATCCTTGTAACATAAACTTCACATTTTCTAACTTTGTTCAATTAAGTTTGCAAACCTAATGTTCCATTAAAGTTTACTTAACCTAATTCTTACCTCTTTTCCCCAAGTGTATTGTAAAAAGCCCTTAGTGTTGAAATTCTATCCCTATTTAAGCATATCTCTTCCAATAAAACCACTTCCTTGAATTGGATTAGCCGCCATCCAGAACTTTATTTTCTCTTCCTAAATATTTGATAAACCTTATCTGGAACCAATTAACACATTGATCATTTCAATGTTTATTAAAACCCACTTAATGACTTTTGAAGAAAAAGCACCGTTGTATTCGCAAACATTATATAGTGCATTAATCGAGCACTTCATGCAGTGAGAAAAAGGCATTGAAGGCGTAATTCATTGGTTGTATTAACCAGAGTGCCTTTAGCAGCTTGGTAAAATATTCTCCAAATGCTGTTATAAATATAATAACAATTTTCTGGTAGAGAAGTCAAGACAGCTTAAGGAATTGGTAAGGAGTTATGGTGAAATCCTCAAAGGGTGCTGCCTGGGCTCCAAGAAAAGGGCTTCAAGGCACTGGACGGAGGTAAGCAGCGGCAATGGATTTAGCAAGTAATGACCCTGAACGCGGGGAAGAAAAGAGGGGAGGGGCACATGGCACTTCTGTCCTGGCTCCCGCGTGGTTCTGAAGGCCAAGGACATCATTCCACCAAGCCGCTGAAATCGTTTCTCTTCTTAAAAAGTGTCATTTTACTTTCTGACTACAAAATGCATGTCCCTTTTAATTCACCCACGGATGGCTGCTCTCTCCGCTGGGTGTGAGGCTGGCCTGTGTAAATGCAGACTTAAATCTGACCTTCCCCTTTTTCTGCCACATGTTAAAAATCGACTTTCATTGTCTGCTCACCTTCTCAAGGATGAAGGTGCCCAAGTCAGCCATTGTGTTGAGGAGCCCCTGGATGGCTCTTGAGGGTGACAGGATCAGAAAGAGGCCGTGATGGGTGGGGTAGTTATGCTCTTACCTTTGCTCTCGGAGACAGTTACCACGGGCGTATCTGACAACACGCGGCAGTACTTCCGAGCCCCATATGTTAAGAATGAGTCCATGCAGTCATTTAAGCAGAACCTCCCCAGGCTGCCTGCAACTCAGCAGGATTGTTTCGGGGACGGGAGAGCCACAGCTCTTCTGCTCAGACAGCTCTGGTGACCCCTTCAAATGCTTCACAGAGATTAGACTGTCACACCTTGTCAGGTGGTCTATGCTCTCAGAGCTTTATCCTTTTAAAAGATTTAAAGTGTTCTCGTGGCTTCAGGATTTTTTCATGCTTATCTTCCAGCTCTAATTTCCACTTCTCCCCCATACACGGCCTTTTCTTCATCCAAACAGAATTCATCACTGTTTATAGACCACCCCATGCGGTATCTTACAGTGATGCCACTGTTCATAATATTTCCTCAAAATAGAACCTGCCCCCCACCCCATACCACTCTTGTCTGTCCTCCATTTCAGCTCATTGAATCTTCTTCGTTCAAAGTACAAATTGTATGCCACCTTTAAAAAAAATCAAAAACAAAAACAAAAAAAATATCAGGGCTTTAGTAAAAAAGAGGCAATATTGCATAGTGGTTAAGGTAGAGTATGAGGTCCAGTTACATGCACCCATATCTAGGATGCTAAATTTAACAGCCAAATGACCTTGAACAATCATCTAACCTCTGAACTTCCGTTTCCTCATCTGTCCAATTAGAATAATAGTGCCTAACGCAGAGGACTTTTAAGATGATCAAATTAAGATAATATGCTTAGGCACCTAGAGGCATGTTTGACACAATCTAAGTTCTCTATATTGTTACAAATACCATCAGTCTTATTGGAACTTAACAGTTGTGAATGTACTGATTACTTATATATAGTGTACTTGTCAATCAAACAAAGCTCTAAGAAGGAAGCATTCTATTGTCTTAATTTTTTATCTTCTACAACACTCAATATATTTTTTGTACACACCAATCCTTAAAGAAACTTTATTAAATTCAGTCCACTGTGAAATAGGCTCAGGTAATTTAATTTTGAGCTTTTTAGAAGTAGAAACTATTTCTTCTTCTTTGTATTTCCCAGTAAGTTCTTTTCACAAACAGTAAATCAAGTGGCAATTGAGTGAATGATGAAAAACCTTAACAAATGAAGAAATCTTGTTATCTAATATTTTTATATTTGTATGCATTCCATATTGGACCCAGTGTAACTGTCTTGCAAAACTGTAACACACATATGCAAATATAATGGCATTCAATTTCAGATTGGACCAGTGTTGGAAGAGGTAAGTGCGGAAATACCTGTGATGTCAAGGGAAGCTCTTCCTATTGACTCAAAGGAATTGGTGGGTTCTGAGGAAGAAGAGGCTTGAGGAGATGCATAACAGATGAATTGTGGAAATCAATGTGCATTTTGTATTGTTTAGATAATTTTAAAAATTGTAATATTTCTTGGAAGTCTTCAATATTTTCAAATTGAGAAATTTTTAAATGCAATTAAAAATACAAACAAGCCAAGTTTTAGGCAAGGAGAAGAAAAAATATGTATCTCTTAATATGAAGTTAACAATGACACCTGGCTGTGTGTGTATGTGTTTATAAACATGATCACTATATTACTACTGCATATTAGTAAATAAATATATACTACTGGAACACGGAACTTAAACTGGAATGCATGGTTTTTTGTCTGGGCAGGATGCAAAGGTGATTTCCCCGGTTCTTGTCCAGGTGGATTCGAAGAATGAAGCCACAGACAAAAGGTGGTATAGGAAAAGGTGGATATTGATTGAGAAACAAGCACATTTGGGGAGGGGGAGAGAGACCCACTAAGTCCCTCTTTCCCAAGGTTTATAAAGGCTGCAGTTGTTTGTGTCCTGATAGCCCCTGTGATTGGTCACTATTGCAGCTTCAGAGCTCAAACACCATGTGGGGTTCCCCTCTTCTTCTCCCTTTTGTTTTTCTACTCCCCGTGGCCTTCCTCTTTATTCTGTGAGCAAGTGGCTTCCTCTCCCTTTATTCCGTAAATGTAGACCTTTTGGCAGCTCTTAGCTCCCTTATTCTGTGAATATATGCCTTCTGGCAGCTCCCAGCTTTGCAGCCCTATAGTTCTCCTCTATGAACCCCCTAATTCCTAAAACTCCCTAAACCTCTCTATTTTATCCCTAAAAACTCCTTTCACTACTATATACTACATAATAGGTTCTATGATAATAAAAACTAATTAGACCAGACATCCTTCCAGATGACCTTCCGGACGAAGCCAGGGCTGCAAGGGAAGCCCGGGTCCTGGGTTCCAGAGGGAAGCTGGTGCTAGCAGTCGGGGGAAGGAAGGCTTACTCTTGCACAAATTTTGGGCATCGGGCCTCTAGTAGGTTCTATGAAATGCATATGTAGGTTAAATTATTTGAGAGAGGTTTTTGAAATATCCCAACTTATTCTACCCATAACCCTGCAAATTCAGTGTTTAGTGCTCCAGTTTTACAAATGATGAAATTGTAGTCGAGGAGATGAAGACAAGGTCACAGGTTAGGAAAAGGCAACATTGTATGTTAAACCAGAGTTTGGGCTGCAGTCAAAGCCTAACACAGTTTGTAATACATTATGTTTAGAAATAGCTTACAGGAGGTGCTTTGGCTCACAAGCATGATTTAAGACAGGGAAGTTTAGAGAAAATATCGTCTATGCTACTCCAATTCATTTGAAGTAACCATTTTATAGCAGTGATTCAAATTAGAGTGAAATATAGAAGTAGTAATAGTCTTTCCTTGGAGGGTAGGAAATACCACCCAAAAGGCTCTTTTCTCAAAATGAGGATTTGGGATTTGAAACCTCATAAATTGTACTACAAACCCTTTTATTGCTCAGTTGTGTTAAAGGTTATTCTGTTGTGAGATCTCTTAGTAGCTTTACCTGTTCTTAGCAAGTGTAATGATTTCTGGTTAAGACTGAATTAGCTACATGGACTGAATAATTATTGTGACACACTCTGCAACTAACATTTACAACATTGCTACATTTATTCTACTATATACTTCAATACTGTACTTAAACAATGTATACACTGAGAAAGCAGGAGAGGGAAGGAGGGCAGAGAGTTGTCCAGGGAGAAGGGCGAGGGAGAAAAGTCGAATGGGAAAAACCTTAGGAAAAGTCAGGAGGTTGATAGAGTAGGCACAGGTGAAAAAAAAAAAAAAAGGGAAAAATGTGGGGAAAAGAGAGGTGGGGAAGGGCCTATGCCTTTTAATACTTGAAAGAGAACAAAACATTTAGGAGCATATTTAAAGAGAATGTTTGGGTCATAGAGACACTCCGATTGCTGGAAGCAATTAAAGCAAAAGCTGTCATTTCACATGACAGGAATGCTGTGATTATCAGACCATGAGATGTTCTCTAAGAATTGTCTTAGGTAGCTGTTTCTCAGCATACTTTTATTAGATAAGTTAGATTGCCAGGAACAAAGACCCTTGTCAGGTTACCTTGGTGAATTGTGTATTGTTAGGAAACATAAGGAAGGTTGTCAGTAGTTGTATAGCACCCTCTCAAAGAATGGGAAAAGAGTCTGAGATAAGAGTAACAAGGCCTTTAGCTTGTACCCCCAGGGTCCAGAATTTTCTAGTCCCTTCTTTTGTCTCCTGTTAAAGCTGCTTCTTCAAATCTGATTTTTCTGTTTCCCTTTATTCCTCTTGTATTCCTCAGTTTGCACTACTTCTGCTTACTGGCTTCTCTGTGGTCTTCTCTTTTTTTCTTTCCCTCTTTATCTAATACTCACACATTCCATGGCAAACCCCTTGGCACAGAGCAACCACATAAGGTAAGCTTTCATGCCTGGGTATAAAATCAAAGAGTTAGCACCAAAATGATGCTGAAGCTGATTATATATATTTTTTACTGGTGACTGAAAGGATACTTCAGGGTGTTGAAGTACCCCACAGTCATCTTTAAATGTATTAATTATCTTTCCTATTATTTGTAATTTCTTTCTCATAAAAGTCAAGTGGGAAAATGAATTAGTGAGTTGAGTTTTTTAGTTGCTCAGAATTCAGATACATAAAAATGCACTGCAAATTGTGTGTATTGTAATGGAAAAGAGAGTCATTTCCTTTGATATTAGATTAGAGTATATGACCTCTAGCATCCAATCTATTTTTGATTTGTGGACTTCTATGAACTACGCAAACACAGGTCAGAGCTTCTTACCACTTTTTGGTGATGGCTTTCCCATAGTCACGTTTAAACCTGGGTTTTCTTTATTGTATTAAATACTCAGGTAGTCAAGAACTTGGAAAACTATTCCGATATATTTATTCATGTTATATAATAAGTGTAAAGGATTTTCTTTCAACTCTGATACATCCTCATGGACTCTATAAATTGAAGAGAATTTTAAGCTATCACACATATCGTAAGTGTTTTTGTTTTTTCTCTCCAGGCTTTTTATCCTTTTGAGGAATGTTATCACGTTATTCATTCTTAACATTTAAGTACATTTTACAAAACATAGAAATACTTCGCAGTCCCATTTAATTTCAGAACTAGTTTATGCTCATGATTTGGTCACTTAGTCTTTTTAAAATTAGCGTCATCCAAGATGTACTGGGCACTGGTATAGACCTTCCTGATACAATAAGAAACAAAACATACAAAATTTCTGTCTTTAAGGAGTTTATAGTTTGGTTACCTTCATAATGTTTTGGAGAGTCTTTAAGATAATTAAATATTTCACTTGGATGATTATTTTTCAGAGGTTCTTTTATGCTTTGCGGGTTTTTGTTGTTGTTTGTCTGTCTTGCCTTCACATTCTGAGTCAAGTATCATGTAAGCTTCATGGATTATTCTCTGAAAAAATAATTGAAATCTTCACCTACTTCACAAGATCTACTGAACATCAAACTCTTTAAACCTGTGAGTGCATCCAAGTTTTGGCAAAATAGTTACGTATAGAATTTTATGATGTTTTCCAACTGAATATTAATTCAAAGGATAAGGAAGTAGTGTAGAGAGTTTTCATAGCAATTTTCAGATTAATTGAAAGATTACAGATAACTGATAAGCAATAGAACCAGAACAAATAAGCAATTTTCCACTGGCCAGTATGAAGGAAAATAAAACCATTTTGCCTTCTCTCTGAAATAAACTAAATACTTGACAAGCATTTGTAGCTATGTTGTAATTTATTTCACTTGAGAGCAAAGACCTTTTATAACTTACTTGTGGCTTTGGCTGAACTGTAAGCTTTGTGCCATTGTTTACTTAATGCATTTGATATGCTACCAATAACCAGTCATTCTGATGTGTGCACATTCACCACTGGCCTTGCTGTGGTTAAACTACATTTATCCTAACCATATATTAAATGGTGCCTTTTCCTTAAAAAACCTAATTACACATGTAATTAAATTTTTAAAGCAAAACTTCTTTTCTCAAGTGGTAATACACAGAATAAACTGTGCATAAATGCTACTACCAGTGGGTCAGGCCAAGACAAAACAGGTTTAATGTTATACTATAGGTCTTAATAAATAAAGACAGAAAATATTTTTACAAAGAGAATGCTTTTCCTTCCAGCTTTGCATATTCTCACTAACTCCAGGCAACTCAATAAGACATACATATTGACTTGAATTTGTTCCTGTGATGCCATCAATGTGATTTTAAGAATTTTTTTTTATTTTTATGTTTCAATATATTATTATTGACTTAAGAGAGGAAGGAAGATGGAGAAAGAGATAGAAACATCAATGATGAGAGAAAATAGTTGATCAGCTGCCTCCTGCATGCCCCCCACTGGGGATCAAGCCCACAACCCTGGCATGTGCCCTTGACCAGAATCAAACCTACAACCCTCAGTCTGCAGGCCAACACTCTATCCACTGAGACAAACCAGCTAGAGCAAGTGGTCTCATTTTTTCGCTACCTCCACAGAATATATAATATCTAGTATCTATATATATAAAAGCCTAATATGCAAAATCTCCCCTCAGGAGTTCAACTAACCAGGAGTTCAATTGCTCACTATGATATATGCTGACCACCAGGGGCGGTGTAGAATGAAGGAAGGCCCCCGCCAGCAGCTGGCAGCCACTAGGGACCTACCCATGCACGAATTTCGTGCACTGGGCCTCTAGTATTAAATAAAGTGACTACACTTACACAATGCAGTAAATTAAGCATGGTAACTGCCAATGTAGTTTTGGATAAATTAAGAAAAAACAGGTTTTTGAAAATAATACACAATTAAGATTTTAGATCACTAGTAACAGATGTTTTTGCATAATCTAACATTCTGATAGACTGAAGTAAAATCAATAAGCAAGAGGATAAAGACCACAAGTCAGCAATATTTTGTTTCCAGTTGCTTTTCAAACCTGTATCAGTTTAGCAGTTTGAACACATACTGTGATGCTGTTGATTATTGTACATATGCAAAAATCACAGTTATACAAATGGTTTGGGATGTTTTATTTTAAATAATGTCAAATAAAAATTAGATATTACCACAAATTACCAAATTATTAAAGGCCAGGATAATGATCAGGTCAACTGTAATTTTTCCTGTTCCACCTGATAATTGGTGGGAACCCACTTAATTTATTTAATAGGTTAACCTAAAGAATATTTCTCTTATGATATATGGATTTGGATTTTCTAGAGACTCAAATAAGAGGAGCTTGAAAAATTTAAAGATTAATGTTCCCTGAATTGTAGATGAAAGGTATACTTGATTTACATGGAATTTTTTTTTTCCAATCTGGGAATGTTAGGCTTGGAACTTGAGTCTTGGTGGTAACATATTCAAATGTACTGTTCTACAGAACCTTTGCTGTAAAGAAAAGTGTAATCATTCAATACTCATGCTGGCCATACTCCCTTTACTGACTTGACGGCTGACAATTGGTGTTTGTCAAATAAAGGATGATATCTGTTGTAATCATGTTAGTATGAGGTGGCTATGGAAGAATAAAGTAGATATGTTTTGAAGGTAACCAAAAGACAAAATCAATCAATCTCATTTGGAAATACAGCTTTGAGAATTATAAACATGTATACGACAATTGAAGTTATTGAAATGGACAGAACGTTGAGTGCTACACTGAGAACTAAGTTAAGTGTAAGAAGCATGGATTTATGCATCATGGTCTGTTTCTTTGGTAGCAATAAGCCAGAGTAAGATTTTACCATGTAGCTCCTGTGAAAATAATTCTAGATCAATAATGAGAGAGGACGTGTGATCACATAAAGACCATTACAGAGACCAATGTGAAGATGGAATGGAAGAATAGGACAGTAGAGGAGCTAAGGCCTTGATCCCCATTGTGGGGCATGCAGTAGGCAGCCAATCAGTGATTATCTCTCATCATTGATGTTTCTGTCTCTCTCTCCATCTCCCTTTTTGTCTGCAATAAATAAAAAAAATATTTTAAAAACAAACAAACAGAAACTAATGGTACCATGGAAAAGTGCATTTGTGAACTTGTTAACACAAGTAGAGCTGTGTGGGGAAGCACAGGACTTGGTTGGAAAGTCTGTAAGAAGGAATCTTCTAAAGGCCGGGGGCTCTACGGGGATCTTGCCAAAGGTGGCAGGCTCTGCCTTACTTTTCCAAACAAGTCTGAGCCCCCGGGTGTTTTACTGGAATCTTTATATTTAGACTTCAAAGCATCCTTGCTTAAAGACATTACAGATGCACGTGTCTTCTCAAGGATGCTTACCCTGCTGATAGCATCTATGGTTACTTTTAGTAAAAAGCCTAAGGAGGCAGGCGAACGGGGCTGTCTGGTTCCTATAGCCAAGCAGTCCCTTAGCCCTCTCTTTCACACAAACCTGCATCAGAGTAATCACTCATCCATTGCTCAGGGTCTGCCGGTCAGCCCCAGCAGAGCTGCCACAGCTATCCAGGTGATATTGCAGAGTATGTGTTCTTTTCACCAGTTCTGCAAATATGTGATATATGTTACTGTCTGTCCCTGACATTCAAGTATCACTGGCAGGATGTTCACTGGTCCTGTGTATTGCCTTTCTTTTTTTGTCAGTGTCAACACTGAGGTTTCTTCAAATGTGGTTATGGAAATTATACTTTGGCCTTGAGTTCCCTAAATGGAAATAAAAATGGGGTGGCACTGCAATGCTTTAATTTTCAGTTACTTATGCTATGTAACATTTGCATTCTCATAAGTAAATGTAGGCTCCAGTGAGAGAAAACCATTGGATAACCCATCCATTGCATGAAAGAATGTTTCCTGGAATGCAGGAAATGCTCCTTGTACCAAACATTCTTGTTTCTATCACCATCCATACACAATTTCGTTTTGGATAAGTCTAGAGCCCAATATTTACATCTTTCTCATATTCCATCTCTCCAATTCTCTTAAGTACAACTATAACATCATTTCCCACCATGGACAGCAATCATTTTTTTTTCCTCATCAAACATCACAGGCTAGCTGTGTGGGGAGGTAAAAGGAAAGGAAAGTTCTCATGCCCAAGTATGTTTCCATTTTAAGAAAAGCATGCCCTAACACTTAATATTCTTTCTTCATTGTTTTACCCTTTTAAAAAGTCAAACAACCAATAAAACAGTAAATGTTTATTAAGTTTTGAGATTTCAAAAAGTCTGAGGACAATGCAACTAGTTTATTTTTAATAAAAAGAAAAATTATTTGAACACATATGCTCTGATATGATAAACAATGTTAAGCAAATGTAATGATAAGTTTCAGGAAGGCTTAGATTTAGCTGATCAGCGTATTTGTTATTCATGTATCTATGAATGGACCACAATCTAAATAAACCAGCTGCATAGCCAAGATGTTATAAAGAAACCGTTGCTACTTTATATTGTTTACACTCACATTTATCATATAAAAGCAGCGTAATCATTGTAATAGTATAAAATAAAATGAAACTAGTTGGGAATCAGAGTTCAGTTCCTCTGAAAGCAAGGAAAACTTTTATATGTGTTTTCCCTGTTCCAATAACAATATATGTGGATTAGATAAATATGGCCATTTTAGTTTCCTGTTCAAATAATGCTGCATAAAATTAGACTTAGCAGTATTAATATGAACTTTTTTGTGTGATTATTATTATATTTTATGCAATACAACCAGTGCTAGATAATTAGTTTAAAAATCATTCAACAACACAAAGATTCTTCTAAATATGACACAAATAGATCTCATTCAGCAAAGATTACAGTGCAGCTAGGTCATTATTTTTGACATTTGTAGTCAGCATCCCACATCATCGCCAAACATGCTTTTCACTATAGCTAAACCCTGGGAAATAACAATTGTGGTATCAGAGCACTCATGAATAACACATGAAGCTGGAATTTACATTTTTCATTAGTAAAGCTCACGATTTTCTTCTAAAAAATATTTTTTATTTGGGTAAGTAATACAAAGATATGGTTTTTATATGACTCCTGTGTAACTGGGAAAGTTTCAGTAATTAACCTCTTCACCAGTGAATCAGAAAACCTAAGGGCGTATTACCACCCGACAGCACCCTTCCGTCTCCAAAACTAATTGTTAAAAATGAAATGGGCAAAACAAAGGCTCCTGTCAGTCAATATATTATATTGATATTTGTTAGAACAGACTGCATATATATACCCCATTAAGAAATGTCTGCTCTTGCCCTTCTCAACTTGGTCAATGACCAACAAGGACAAAGTATGTTTTCATAGTGCCTGCTAATTCCATGTATAATTGGAGAAATGCATGAATATTTTTAAGTACAAATAATGAACAATAACACAAAGAGCCACAATACTTCAACATTAATGTGAAATTTTATGCTTTCTAGGGCATTTGCTTGTGTGCTTACATTTTTTCCCAGAAATATTCACAACAGCACAGTAGCTAAAACCCAAACATCATTTGAGGCTGTTTACTGTGTGGTTTTTAAATAAAAAAATGATTTCTGACTCCAAAGACCACTCCCTAAGTAAAAGAATTATATTATATTTAAATAAAGCCATTGTGACCATATTGTATCATTACAGCACTGAAGAATCCCATCTTTCCATGGCACATTGCCCTTAATTTCTGCACTACCCACTGGTGCCTGTCACTCCTGTGCTTGGAAGCACTTAATGACTCCCTTCTTCTGCAAGAAAGAATTTTATGTGCCTCGTCTGTCACTTAGGACTTTCCTCCACTTGTCCCCAGACTCCATCAATCTTGTTTCGTGATATTTCACTCTATAATAATAAAAATAGTGGCTAAGAGTTATCAAGAACTTTATACCAGACATTATTCTAATTTTTATGTATTAGTTCACTTATGCTTATAACAACTTAGCAGGGTTGCTTAACCACAGCATGTTTGAAATGTTGAGTAAGTTAATTCTTCGTTGCAAAGAGCTAACCTATGTATTGTAGGTATTTAGCAGCATCAACATATAAAATGTCAGTTGTAGCCTCTCAGTGGTGACAACTAAAGTGTTGTTGCCAATGTCTTTTGGACAGCAAAATCACTCCCAGGTAAAAACCACTACAATAAGCTGATAAATGTTATCATCATCCCCATTTTTCAGATGAGTAAATTGAAAGACAGAGATGTAAATCATTCCTTCATGGTCACCTAGCAAGCAGAATCAGGACTCATGCTTCTTTCTGTCTGCAGTTTTTACTTTCTTAGCTATGACTGTACGTTGACATGTTTAAATGTATTCTGGGTGGGTTAAAGTCATACTGTTGTAGTCCCTCAGAGTCCTGGACTTCTTGAGAAAGTTTGCTGGAAGTGACTTAAATAGATATTCTGGCAGCCCAGAGAAGACATTAAAGGGATAGATTTCTGTGCAAATGAAAGCTTAGATTGTATCAGTTCATATTAATAAAACAATAAAAAATGTACATGTATACTTTAATTATAAATTAGACACAAATTGACTGCCTAAATATGTAAAAAAATACAAACTAACTGCTCAGTGAACATTATGTCTTCTGATTGCATAATCATCCCTTTTCCCCAGTAAAGCTATCTCCAGCTAATTCCTATGCACCTATTCCTCCCAGAATTCCCAAAAAACGTATGCCAATTTTGATGACAACAGCAATGATGAGGCAGCCTAACCTTGAGGGTTAAGATCCAAACTATGAAGACAAATTAATGGGTTCAAATCTCAATTCTCCTGTTTGTTATCTGTATGACCTTGTGCTAGTAACTTAACTTACATAAACTCTCTGTACTTTTGCTTTATTATCTGTATAGTGGAGCTGAAAATCATTTTTAGCTCATAGGGCTATTATTGGGAATAAATAAGTGTATAAACCTTTGGTAAATCAAATATGTATATACTTAGTTACATAGTGCTGCTATGCTATCTTTTCAGAATATTTACAACTAAGATTAGTTCTCCTTATATGAATTAAAGGTAATTAAGCATAAGTCTAAATAAATATGGATATATTATATATATATTTATATATACATAGGTATATGTTTATGTGTATTTATACATATGCATATATAAATACAAAATGTATACATACTAGTATATATAAATACAAACCAATGTATGCACTTTAACTATGCAGTCGCATTATTTTATCTTTTAGGAACACCATGGCCTAAAATTTGCATGTCATTATGTTAATATTTTGCCTCCATAATCAGTATTGCTGAATTTCAAAAAGGTCTGAGGTTTTTTCAGACCCCATCATGCCAGAAAGCATCCTCTTGTGGTAGCCTGATTTTGTTTTTCTCTTAATTTTAAGTTATACAAGGGCAAGATCAGGTCTTATTTATCTTTCTTCACCCTTGGCCAGAACTGCAAGTCACATAATTTTTTGAATGTTCATTGACTGAATATTACTTGGGTACTGATTGGCTAGTATTGAAAAGCACTTGGAACCTTCAAAATACATATGAGAGGAGTGAAAGTGTCCACATATAAATAGAATATACGTACATTATTTTCTGAGAAGCAGTGTGTAAGGGCATCGGGATGATACAAAACTTTGGGAATCTTTGAAAAATTTCCAAATAACTGACATAGAATTTTTTTTTTTTAAAGTTGGATCAAATATGTTAGGGGGTCATTTTCACTGGTTGACATCTCTGAAGTTAACATTATCTCTATGAGTGAGGATAACTCACTAAATGAATAATTGGATGCAATATTAAGTGAATTTTTACTGATTTAAATCATAGCAGCTACCTTTAAGAGGAAAATAAGAGGACTAGAACTTCTCATGTAAAAAAAAAAAAGTTTATATCATACAAACCTAAAGTAAAGTCAAGAAATACTAGCATTTGTCTGAACTCAACATTTTAATATTTTGAGAATAGGCAAAAAAATATCAAGAAGTCAAAAAACCAGGCTAGAAAATGAATTTACTCACAATCTGCAGATGGAAATTGCATAGATAGAGAATCAATAGTCATACCTTATGCCTATTCCATCATAAACTTTAATGGATGGCAAATTAAAGCCAAATAAACAATTCCAGAACTTTCTTAAGAAAATGTCAAATAATTTCCAGGTTTTCTCTTTGCTCTTCAGTAATATTTTCAGTTTTCATAAAGGTAGAGTACTTGATTAATAGATGGACATTTTTATGTAAAACAAAAATATCATTTAAAATTATCATCTATATTTTACAAAAACACATTTTATCAATATCGATTCAGTTTTCCAATTAAAATGACAACTTTTAATTAGTCTAAATTCCTATTATTAAGGATGAGCAGGTAAATTCAATATTCCATGTTGTAATTTTTATACTACTTATTTCATACAAGAGAAATAAACATGTTAAAATATATTTACTTCCTTTCTCTTCTCTCTTTTTAATTAAACATTCTCAACCCAATACATAGATGGTAAAAAAAAAAAAAAAAACCACGATTAAATAATTAACTTTTTTTTATTCTTTGGAGATCCCTGTGCATTTTAATTTACATGTTGATTATGGAGCCAGGAAAAGTCTCCCAAGTTAAATCTGATTAAGTAAAGCAGAAAGGACCTTAAAAATAAATAGCTAGCTGAAACTGAGAATGTACTTGGACTAATTGTGTTAATAAACCACCCTGATGAGACTTGTTTAGTACAAAAGGCCCCCTGACCTTTTGATTAACTTTGTAAAGCAGGGTACTTCCCATATCTGCAGAGTTTCATTCCATTTCTACAATCTTTAAGTCAAACACTTATCCCACTAAATACGTTAGCAAATAATGGAATGAGTAAAAGAGCTGTTTATTTGTTAGCTCTGCTGTGAAACTACTCCTTGTTTATTACAAAATTCCTTATGTTGGAGGATTCCTCATGTTTGAATTACTTCCTTTGTATCTCAGATAAAGATAGACCCATGTGTGTGGGGGGGGAAATCCATGGGAAGTGTAAGCTATATTAAAACCTTAAAATTGTGTGTAAGGGCTAAAAATTTACAACTAGGAACAAGACAGTATCTAATGAAAAATTGTAAATTGTATAATCTAACAAGTAG
>NW_006287829.1:1777617-1784455 GCF_000327345.1 Myotis davidii | reverse complement strand
GGTGCCTCAACCCCCCAATCGACCCTACCCTGAGCGTGACTGAGGGTGGCATCGCAACCTCCCAATCCGCCCTGCTCTGTGTATGACAGGGGGTGGGCGTCCCAACTCCCCAATCGGCCCTGCTCTGAGCCTGACCAGGGGATGCACCTAGGGATTGGGCCTGCCCTCTGCCACCCGGGAGCAGGCCTAAGCCAGCAGGGTGTTATCTCCCGAGGGGTCCCAGACTGCGAGAGGTCACAGGCTGGGCTAGGGACCCCTCTCCCCCCCGAGTGCACAAATTTTTGTACACCGGGCCTCTAGTATATATATATATTTAAAGACAAAATGACTTCAAATGAATACAGGACATTTTGACAAGAATTAAAGCCATGTTATTTCTATTACATTGGTAGGTTTTTCCCTGCCATAAATTACAGTCTATGTAAGACACAACTTTTTATAATTTTAAGAGAAGCCAATAATCACAGGCACCATGAATGCTAAAATGACTATTGCTTCAAAGCCTCAATGTTGGAAACAGTAATAGTTAAATGTATCCATACCATCAAATCATATTAAATTACCATTAAAAAGCAAAACATCAGTAAAGAAGAAAAATATTTTGAGATAATATTTGATGTAATGTTAACATTAAAAAATTCTATGCAACTGCAATCACTATTTGGGGAATCCAAAATATATTTATATACTTAACAATAAGAAAGCAAACTGAAAAGTTAGTAATATAATCTTTGACTTATGTATTACAAAGTGATTTTTTTTATATTCTTTTCTATGCATTATTCTATATTTTCTAAAATTTCTACAATGCTCTTTGGTTAAATAATCATCAAATATAGAGTAAATTTTTAAAAAAGATTAATATTTATGTTCAGTTATAAATTTTACATTCATAAATATAATAATCTACTCAGTCGGTTTTTTATGTCTATGAATGTTGAGCGGTAATCAGCAAGAACTCTTAGCTAAATATTTCAGTGCTTCTTTATTTCTTACTAGAGGCCCGATGCACAAAATTCTTGCAAGAGTAGGCCTTCCTTTCTGTGGTGCCAGCACCAGCTTCCCTCTGGCACCTGGGACCCGGGTTTCCCTCGCAGCCCTGGCTTCTTCCAGAAGGTCATCCAGAAGGAAGTCTGGAAAGATGTCCAGTCTAACTAGCATATTACACTTTTATTATTATAGATAGTTCTTCCTACTCCCCACTTCCAATTCTAAACCTCTGTCACCTATGAATTTACATATAGTAAGTAGTTGGGACAGAAATTATTTAGTTTTGTCTAAACATATATTTCCAAGAGAGATCACATGTGCATTCTCTTTAATAACTGGCTTATAATAATCCATGATGCTTGTGAAGGTTCATTCAAAAGTTGTTTACATTGAACACTATATTGTGTTTACTATGTAAATAGTGGTACTACAGACTCAGTTATATGTTTGGGCACATACTGTTTCTATCGTTCTAATTTTATAATTTCTGTGCTACTCAAAATGAATGACCCCAAAGTTTAGGTGAAGAACATTTTTCTTTATTATATAACTTTTTATTAAATAGGTATTGAGCACCTACTATGTGACAAACATGGTCACCATTCCTTAATGTTTTAAAATCAGATCATACTATACTTTGCTTCATATTCAGACTATCCAAATTCTTTTCCATCTGATTTGGTTGCCTTTCTTTTTCTTTATTGTTACATGATTTATGCATGCTTGCTTCTCAACTTCCTTAATACCTTATGATTTATTCTTACAATACCTTGATCTTTGTATTTTGATCAGATAAAAAAATTTATAATACCAGGATAGAAACTGGTTTTTTTTTATTTATTTATTTCCTACTACTCACCTAAACAGTATCTGCTATTTTTAAATCCTTAACAAATAGTTTCATAATAGGTGAATAGGAATAAGCAATAATACTACGATTTTCTTCTATCTTCCAAAAATTGAGTGTACAGAGATATAATATGTCATAAACTGTCAGGTTTTATATTCCAAGAGTGATTATTTCCAGCTAGGCACCAATTAAACATGTTCTAAAAAGAGGCTAAAGCAAATATGGATTTATTCTTTTAATTGTTTATCTGATTTTTATTTGTGAAAATAAATCTTTGCATTGAACTTTGAATGATTTTAGTGTGCATGAGATAAATTTAGATCCAGATGTGTTTTTTTGATTGTTTGATTTTGATTTTGTTTACTAGAGGCCCAGTGCATGAAAATTCATGCACTGGAGGGGGTGTCCTTCAGCCCAACCTGCCCCTTCTCACAGTCCGGGAGCCCTCAGGAACCCTCAGATGTGGGAGGCGACCTGGTGATCAGGGGAAGGCGAGGCCCCCATCACACCTCTGCTGCCACCACTTCTGGCATCACAAGCCTCGGCCGGTCCTGGTTACCTAAGCCTCAGGCGGCCCTGGGGGCTGTGCAGCTGCCATCTGAGACTTGCTTGTGCCTTGGGCTGGCCCTGGGTGGCTGGGGGCTGAGGGGCAGGGGGACTCCATAAGCAGGCGTGTGGAATGGCCGGGGCCCACCCCCAGGTACATGCCTGCCATCCTGGTGGGGCTGAGGGGACTGGGCGCCACCATCTTGTGACTGCGGGTACTGCCATCTTTGAGGGTGTGGCAATTAGCATATGCCCTCCTTATTGGCTGTGGGTGCCACCATCTTTGAGGGCATGGCAGCCAATTAGCATATTCCCTCTTTATTAGATAGATTGATTGATTTCAGAGAGGAAGGGAGAGGGAGAGAGATGGAAACATTAATGATAAGACTCATTGATCGGCTACCTCCTGCACACCCAACACTGGGGACCAAGCCTACCACCCAGGCCTGTGCCCTGACTGGAATTGAACCGGTACCTTCTGGTTCATAGGTCAAAGCTCAGTCACTGAGCCATGCTGGCTGAGCTAGATCCAGATGTTTTACCTGAAAGACTAGCTTGGGTACTTATTTAGTGTCCTCTTTTCATTGCAGATTTGGGTTTCCTGACATTACCAGCAATGCTATCATGTTCCTTCAGAGAATAAAATGCTTTCTTGATGGATCCCCAGAAATCTTCTTGATGTGAGAGAAATAAGTTATAAAAACACAGAGTATGCTCAGCCTGCATGAGCATCAAGCTATGAACCAGGAGGTCACAATTTGAATCCCAGTCAGGGCACATGCCTGGGTTGAGGGCTCTATCCCCAGTGTGGGGCAAGCAGGAGGCAGCCTATCAATGATTCTCTCTCATCATTGATGTTTCTATATCTCTGCATCTCCCTTCCTCTTTGAAATCAATAAAATATATTTAAAAAAAAAACAAAAACAGAATATGGAGATTATAAGAACACTAGAGGCCCGGTGCATGAAATTCATGCATGGGCAGGGTCCCTAGGCCTCGCTGGCAATCAAGGCCGATTGGGGCCTTCCTTTCCTAGCTGCCAAACAAGGCCTTCCTTCCCCGGCTGCCGGCCGGGGCCTGCCTTCGTTCTGTGCTGCCCCCATTGGTCATAGCAAGAGGTTGAACTGAGAGGACAATTCGCATATTAGCCTTTTATTATATAGGACTTTTACCAAGATTTGTAAATGGTCAAAATTTAAAGATATAAATAACCAGAAAGCTTAGCATTTTCATCCACTTGTTTATCTGTGAGCGACACTTATTAATAAATGGTAAAAATCCACCATACCACATTTGCATTACACCCTGCACTTTTTTCCTTAATACCTGAGTAATTTTTTTTCTGTCTTCAAATTTCTACTCTTTTATCCCACAACAAACTCTTGACTCCTCAGTGCTCCTCGAATATGTTTTCAGAGAATGAAAAATCCCTTAATGTCCTCTATCCCTTTTCAGGTAAAAATAAATAAAATAAAAACAGCAAACAAATAAAAAACCCTTAAGGATACAGTCTAGTCACAGTTCAATCTGAGATTAAGATGTTAATCTCAGGATAACATTGACAATTTCTGATTGTTAAATCAATGCTAAGGGCATAAAACTAAACTCGCTAATAATTGGATTAACATTGAGCTTTCACCGAAAAGAAAGTGAGTTTGTGCACCTGAGTATATTTTCAAGCTCTTGTGTTTTGCTCCTCTTTGATCTAAGATCCCATTACATTATCTTTGGTGTACATTTTTCTGACAGTTTAGATATCTTGAAGTTTTCCATTTTTAGGTCTTTCATCCATTGATTTGTTCTCTTACTCCCAGAGTTAGCTATGAATTTATAGATTTCAGTATTTGCACTAAGGCTTCTACCTACTCCCTGCAGCAGTGGTGACACTAAACAGAAGAAAAATTTAAGGGTCCCTAGAATGCCAGGCCCTGAATGAATATTTTTACTGTTGGACTTCCTCCAGCTGCATTCTTCTCTCTGCTTCCCCAATTAAGGTGAAAATCTAAGACATCTTGTTTCTGTTAAACAATTTACTTTTACTTGTTTCTGTAAAAACAATTTACCTTTAGGATGTACTTTGCTAGAAAGATCAAGCAATGCAGTATCTAAGAAAGAAGAAAAAAAAAATGTTTTCCTTGAAATTACTAGCAGCAAACGCTGTTTCTCTGAAACAGATTGAAGATGTTAAGCAGAGGATAGCTTACCTTACTTTTGCAATTAGAAAGATTAAATACATTTCCCAAGGTCACAAAGCCAATAAGCATTAAAATCCAGATTTGATTCCAAGGGTGTCTTACTTCAAACTCTGTTTATGTTCCCATATTTTATGACTTCCCATTAAACTAAGGAACACCTTAAAGATAAGCACATTCCGACAGGCTGAAGAAGGCATACAACTTTCACTGCATCATTTTGAATAGTGTCCCGTTAACAACTTATTTGGGCATTTAACAGCCATCTGTTACTCATTAATTTTAATAAATTGGGATGCTCAGTGCCGAAGTGTTTTTTAAGTTGTAAGAGAAGTGTATTCCTCAGTGGTTCATTCCAACGCTGAATACCACTTACGTAACCACTTGCATGCCATACACTCATTGCCCCAATGCCCTGATCTGTCCAGGTGTGCAGAATCCATCATAATTTGACATTATTATACATAACTTGTTTGCTTTCTTAAATGTTGAGAGAAATAGCAATTCCCATGAAATAGAAAGGAATAAAAATCCATGCAACATTCTGAATATCACATATAAATTTGTGATTCTCAGCATCATTCAACATCAGGCATTGTACTCAAGATAGCAATCAGAGGAAAGGCAAGGATATGAGAATCAGAAAAATGCCACAGATGACTCGAAGGAAATTCACTTGCTTTTGAGAGAAAGGAAAAACACCGAGTCAAAAAGAACCCACATATCACACATAGGAAATTTTATTTGAGTAATATATGTGCAAAGCTGTTTACAGAGATAAAGTTAAAGAGATATTTGGGAACTGCAGGCTCGATTTTATGCCAGGTATCTACTGCCTTCCTCTTTGGCTTGTTGTAAAATTAAATGAGAATGCATAGAAAGCACTTATCGTACTGCCTGGCTCATATTAAGCATCAATAAATGCTAGTTCTTCCAATTTTTTTTTATTGTAATCATCATTCTGAATGCCCGGCATGAATGATTTGGAGGTACATGCATTGATGAATGAATGAAACAAACATGGAAAGTTTATATCCTCAAAATTTTTATGTAATCTCCATAGTCGTTATCTAGACAATTCAGTTCAGAATGTTCACTGAGGACCAGGGTCATTTGGTTTGTCTGTCATACACGGAGATAATTGTTGGGTAATTGACAAATTTCTCTATTCTCTTATACCAGCCAACAGCTTGAAATATATTTGAAATAGTAGAATCAATGGATTTACTTTCTGAGATAAGGCTAATTAGTAAAAGAAAATCAGGTATATATATTTTCCTAAAAAACAAATACATAAATAAAATGAGAAGACCTCATGTTTTCTTATGACCTAGAAAGGAAATAGAAATAGTGTAAATCTGATCATGCATTTTAATCGTTAAGGAATAGTAAGAGTGTATTAGTTTTGTCTGTACGTGAAGGTCAGAAACTTGAACCTGTGTCCATCCTGAAAATCTGAGGACGCGGGGGGAAGAAGGTGTCACGTTTTTGTGGCGATTTTTCAATGTGTGGCTGATGGGAACCTGCGTGGCGACACGGTTGTTTTGACCACGTAGTTATTTTTCTCAGCTGAAATTATGCAACGGCCAGTAAAGCTTGTAAATTAGTCTCTCCTGAAATTAATTTGGTTCTATCCATGCCCCAGGACCTACTTGTTCCTAGTGAATTAGAAAATGTCTCTCGCCTGTAGCTGGGAAGCTGAGATATAGATTCAGAGTCAACTGCCTCGTTAGCCCACCCCCTCCATGCACACACTTGAAAGATGGTGAGAGAATAAGCCTCTTACTGCTGCCTGTGTGTGCTGCCTTCCTGGAAGCCGTAGGCTGCCAATCACAATGAAGCCAGAGCTGAGTGGGAGCATCCTAGGTCAGCCGCAGGATTGGAATGTTTTCTCTTTGCAGTTATTATGGAGGGAACATGTTGGGCAATTGACTAGCTCCCTGCAGAAAAGACAGCTCTCACCCCATGGAGTAAACCAAGGAGGCAAAAGAGGCTTTAGCCGGGTAAATTGCCTGCAAAGTGGCTGCAGCCTTTTGGGGCTGGAGTGTAACGTTCCCGGGGAATAGAGCTGGGGCTTTTGGCCTGGTAAGCTCCTTAAATGCAATAGGAACAGAAACCTATTGTTTTCCAAAGCCCGTGTAGTTTTAATGCCTCTTGTACATTATTCATTCCTCTTTGTTCTCCCTATACATTGAGAAAAATTCCTTTTGAAAATGCAAATGTGCCTTTAATGTGCTATGGAACAAACATAAAAATAACA
>NW_006287829.1:1769434-1777495 GCF_000327345.1 Myotis davidii | reverse complement strand
ATACTCTTTGTAATACTTTGAGCAATAAAACAATTTTAAAAAGCAATAAAATATATTTTTAAACAGAATTTAATTTTCAATTTTATGCACCAACATTATATATTTTATAGTTAAACAAAGCTTCAAATAAATTTATCATATACAAAATAAAAAAAAAATACTCAAGAAGGTATGGCTTAAGGGGAGAGAGTTAGGAGTTAATGACTATTGGTTCAGTGTACCCCCCCCACCAATGAATAATTAGAAGAACTGATTTTGGTCTTATCAGAGGAGGCTTGTGCAATTGTTAGGCAGCCTCCCTTCCTACAAGAGTTTAACTATCACTGTTTGTATGGTGTGTGTGTGTGTGTGTGTGTGTGTGTGTGTGTGTGTTCAACCTATGTGCCTGTGTATCCATATTTGTGTCAATATTTTTTAGAAATTGGGAGTGTACCCCAAATGTGTGTCAGCATGGGAACCAAAATGCTGTATACAGTGCTAATTTTCAGTAATTCCAGGAGAGGAAATTCAAAGCAATACTCTGATTTACAACAACTATAAAATCAAAAGAGAGAGACAGAGAAAGGAGGGAGAGGGAAGAGAGATCTAAGGTATAAGAAAACTAACAATGAAGAACTAAGGAGCCAAGAACTTAAAAGAAATGTAAAAATGATGAGCTTCATGATTTTGAGCCAGATGGGTACTTGAAATATGGGGAGAGCACTTTGTAAAGTATATCATAGTCTCCACTATGCTGTACACCTGCAGCTAATAGAGAACAATCATTTTTGAAAATCATGAGCTTTACATTTGAGGCAGCTTAATAATCCTCCCTAAGGGCCTCTGACAATCTGAAACAGGAAGGAGAGAAGGTGGGCAGAGTTGCAATTCTTTCAGGGTTAGGAAAATTGCACATTAAATCTAAAATCTGCCAAGGAGGTGGGAGGGGTAATCCTGCCCCATAGTTTGGAATAACATTTCAGCAGAATTATAGTAGTAAGTGTGAACACTCCATCAGTCAGCTCTCCTGGGGGAAAAAAGTCCATCTTCAAATGATCTCACTGGTTAAAACTGAATTGTATCTTCCAGAAACTTCTAAAAGATCATATTATAAATCATTTCTGAATATAACATGACCCTAGCCATCACATTATTTTTACATTTTTTTTTCAAAGTATAATTTCTGGCTTCCAATAAAAGAATCAGACATGCAGTAAGGCAAGACTCTGTTATCGAAAGCTCAATAACAGACAATTAGAAGAGGTCCATGAGGGTGTCAAGAATTAACGTTATCAGAAACTGACCTTTAGGTAAACATGCCCAATATCTTCAAAGAAATAACATGCATGATAGAAAATTTCAACAGGAAAATGGAACAGCAAAACTAGATATTGAGGATTGGATTTTAAAACATATACATCTTAGAATTATTTCATTGGCATGTAGGACAGAAGAAAATATCTATGGTGTAGCATAGAATGAAAAGAAAAATACCCAGAAAACAAGAAAGAATAAAAAACTTAATGAATAAAGTGGGAAGGTCTAGCATATTTGTAATTGAAATCTTAGAATGAGAAGTGAGAAAACATAGGGCAAAGGAAATATTTGAAAAGAGAATAAATATTCCAAAATTGACAAAGATATCAAGCCACATATTAAGGAAACACTTAATACCAGTCAGAATAAAACAAATATATGAAAAAGGTACAACTAGGCTCATAAACTATTTTTTTAAAAAACAAAGAAAATTCCTTAAAAACAGCCCAATTTAAAGAGACATTATTTTCAAAGGAACAAAAATCAAGCAACAACTGTATCTTCAGTAGAAATAATGAAAACTAAGAATTTTTACCTTCCATAAGAAAATAATTGCCAGCATAGAGTTCTATGAATAATGTATACTTTAAAAATGAATGCAAAATAAATGCATTTTTAAAACTAATAATATAGAAACTCGATTACCAGAGACACCCTTAAATATAAAGACCAAGATCGAAAGTAAAAAAGGATTGAGAAAGACATACCACATCTAAAACAACAACAAAATGATCTGGGTTATATATGGCTGTATATATAAACATCAATAAATTAAAATTTAAGGCAACCTCTCTGACCTAGATTCCACAAGAAAATTAAGTCCCAATGTAATAGGGAATCTATAATGTGTAATAAAGTAATTTATCTCCTATGCATCTATATTTTTTGTTTTGTTTTGTCTTAGGCTTGCATAATTTTGATACAAAAAAACAAAACAAAATAAAACAAAAAAACAAACAAAAAAACCCACACAGAATTAGAAAGATAAATTTTGCAAATCTCACTTATGAATATAGATAAACTTCCTAAAGAAATTACTAGCACAATGAACTCAAAATTCTTTGAAAGGATTCCTTTTAAACAAGAGCAAACAGAGCAAGGTGCACAGAGCCAGGCCCACTGGCAGAGCATTATTGAAGGGGAATCCCTGGTGAGAGGAACAATAGGACGTCAGAGAGCTTACCTGACGTGGCCAGGACACTATAGAAATACGCCATAGAAGTGTCTCGCACCAGCCCCACCCTCAGCAAAGCATACATGGTTGAGGGAACATCTAAATGCTCCTTTGGCATAAGTCCAAGCCTGGGGTTCCAGCTGTAAGGTGTGGCAAGGTAGGATCAGGATATTTTGAAACAGTGTTAATTGATGGGCAGCACCTGCTGTGATCAGAAGGTGAGGATCTTCTCCTGTGAGTGGCCAGGATTGGTTGCATAAGCACTGGGCCACAGAAAGCTTTCTTATACCTTTGCAGGAAGCCAATAATTTTGATTAAATTCAATATACTTGAATAATAGCAATGACTAGTTAATATAAAACAATGACATTGTTATTAGGGAAAAGGGTGAACAGCTTCATTTTGATAAAAACAAACAAAAACGCTACTGCTGCCCGGCTGGTGTGGTTCTGTGGTTGAGCCCTGCATCTAAAAACCAGGAGGTTACTGTTTGGTTCCCATTCAGGGCACATGCCTGGGTTGTCTGCTCGACAACCCCTGGCAGGGAGTGTGCAGGAGACAGCTGATGAATTATTCTCTCATTACTGATGTTTCTATCTCTCCCTCTCCCTTCCTCTCTGAAATCAATACAAATTTTTAAATGTTATTGATGACTATTTATTTAATAATAAAATGTTGAAAATAATATCTCTAAGGTTGTTATCAAACATTCTACAGGAGATACTAGCCTGTGCAATAAGACACGGAAAAGCAATAGAGTTATAAGGATGGGAAAGGAAGAAACAATAACCTCATTATCTAGAGTTATAAGGATGGGAAAGGAAGAAACAACAACCTCATTATCTATACTAATAAAAGCCTGCGTGGCCCTAGCATGCAATGTCGTCACAAGATGGCTGCCACAAGATGGCCACAGGCACAGCAGAAGTGGGGCCTGGGGGCCACTTTACGCAGTGAGGCCCCAGGGGTCTCGTGGCTCCATGCAGCACGGAGGAGGCTGGTCCCAGCATCCCCACCACCTTGCATGGAGGAGGCAGGTCGTGGCAAGGGAGGGCAGTTGTGGGCGATTGGGTCAGCAGGGGAAGGCAGTTGGGGGTGATCGGGAAGGCAGGGAAGTAGTTAGCCATCAATCAGGCCAGCAGGGGAGCAGTTAGAGGACGATCAGGCTGGCAGGCAGGCAAGCAGTTAGGAGCCAGCGGTCCTGGATTGTGAGAGAGATGTCCGGCAGTCAGACATCCCCCAAGAGGTCCCAGATTGGAGAGGGTGCAGGCTGGGCTGAAGGAAAACACCCCCATGCATGAATTTTGTACACTGGGCCTCTAGATAGCAGATAAAATATTTGTTATGTAAATAATTCAAATAGAACTACTGATATTTTAAAATTAAAAAGTGAGTTTAGCAAATGTGCTAGATACAATATCAATATGAAATATTAAAGTGTCTCTAATCACCATCCATGATTCTTAAAAATAAAATATATTTATAGTAGCATAAAATTAATATTTAGAAATATATGTAACAATGATAAATAAGGCTGAGAATTTTACTGAGAGAGGTTAACGACCCACATAAAAGAAGAAAGAACAGTTGTTCATGGATTAAATAAGCTGGATTAGTGGATATTGAAGAGATGTTGATTCTCCCTCATATTTATCTGAGTTCAATCTATTCCAACCAAATTCACTGCACAACTATAGTTAGAAATTGATAGTGTGATATAAATTTTTCATGGAATTACAAATGGGCAAGAATGTCAAGACACAGTTAAAGAACAATGAGAAGAAACTTGTTAAAAAGTCAGACAGTGGCATTGGCATAGGGATTGACAAATAGACCAAATTAAACAAAAAGGTGATAAGAAACAGTGCTTGTATAAATGAATTTAATTGATAATAAAGGTAGCACTGCAGGGCAAAGTCTGTCTTTTCCATAAACAATGCTCAGTAAATTGAATATCTATGTTAAAAATAAACTGTAGTTTTTTTTTAAATGACAGTTCACAGAGTGTGCCCTTTATTTTGTGTGATTTTATGTGTGTTTATACTACAATTAAAAACATTTATTGGTTATAAAAAAGGTTGTGAGTCCTTTTTTAGTGGAACTAGAACCATGCTATAAAATTACATCTTTAAGCCTGATTTTTCATCTTAGCAAGAGTAGTTTTCAAGCCTATTAAATTCATTATTATTTAAACAAATCAAAAAGGTAAAACAAACTGTTTTGATAGTAAGATAAAATGTCTTAAGGTAAATAATGTCTTTTAAAATGCATATTAATGGTTGAGACAGTTTAACAAATAAAAGCTTTTCAGAGAATCTTTGTATTTTGTTAAAATGCGATAAAAGAACAAATAAACAAGCAGATGAAATTCAGCTAACAATCTGTCTTTATCTAAAAAAAAAAAAAATAGCGCTAAAACATAAAAGAAGGAAAGGAATTGGTAAATGGCAAAGTTAAAATAGGGTCTGTTAGCCGCAGCAGGAGTTCTTTCAATAGAACCCACCTGAAATATAGCCAAATAGAGGTGGTTTTCTTCAATTCAATCCAATTTAATTCAATTGAATAGACATATTTTGAGTGACTACATGTAAGGCCCCGTATTAGGTGGTATTTTTCCTTAATGGAGATTCACAACAATTTCATTTTAAAATCTAGTCCCAATTTTTCTTCAAGCTAATATTCTAGTTTCTTACAAGCCATAGACAAAGTCTTATTTTTCTGTTTCATTAAGTGATTATATGAATTTAGAAGAGAGAAATTGGCAAGATGCAAAATAACCAGAGAAGGTGAAGGGAGTATATTGGCAATAATTCAAAAATCCATGTAGTATTTCATGTAGTTAGCTTTTAAACTGTGTATTTGTGTAATTTTTGGATCTATGTATGTATTGCGTTTTAGGAAACCAGCCATGATAAAATTCTTCTCATATTCATCCCATTTACTTGTTTATACATCTTTTTTATTGCCTGGCTCATTGGTTTATTTTTTTTCTTTTCTTTCTTTTACACTTTTTTGTTTGTTTCACTTTTCTTAAATAATCAGACCAAAGGTAGGTTTTTATTTCACAATTTTAAGAAAAGTTTAATAATATACATTAGCCACTGCTATCCATTATCATAATTACATAAATATTACTGTAGGTTATGGATATCTTTTTTTAAACATCAATCAATATAGGAGTAAATTACATAAATTAATCACACTGCAAATTTAAAGCTAATTACATATAGAAACATCATGACCAGTGAATGTTTTTATTTATTTGTGTATACATTTCAAGTGAAAATAACAATCCCATCAATGAATTAGTGGAAAAATAAAATCTCCTATATCAGTGGTTCTCAACCTTCTGACCCTTTAAATACAGTTCCTCATGTTGTGACACAGCCATTAAATTATTTTCGTTGCTACTTCATAATTGTAATGTTGCTACTGTTATGAATAGTAATGTAAATATCTGATATGCAGGATGGTCTTAGGCGACCCTTGTGAAAGGGTCGTTCGATTGCCAAAGGGGTCGCGACCCACAGGTTGAGAACTGCTGCCCTATATAATAAAAGGCTAATATGCAAATTGACCAAACAGCAGTCTCTTTGATGTGCACTGACCACCAGGGGGCAGACACTCAACACGGGAGCTGACCCCTGGTGGTTAGTGTGCTCCCACAGGGGGAGCACCCCTCAGCCAGAAGCAGCCTCCGCAGCCATGCTAAGGGTGTCCGACTGACAGCTGTTAGTCGGACATCCCCCGAGGGGTACCAGACTGCGAAAGGACACAGGCCAAGATGGGGGACCCCCCCAGAGTGCATGAATTTCATGCACCGGGCCTCTAGTATATATATAAAAGGGATCAATCATATATATATATTTTCTCACACATATATATACATACACAATGGAATATTATTTAGCCATGAGAAAGAAGAAAATTCTGCCATTTGTGACAATATGGATAGACCTTGATGGTATTATATTGACTGAAATAAGCCCAACAGAGAAAGACAAATACTGTATGATATCTTTTACATGTAGAATCTTAAAAAAGCCAAACTCATAGAAACAGAGAGTAGAATTGTGGTTACCTAGGGATGGTGTGCAGGATTGGGGGAGATGTTGATCAAAGGGTATAATTAGAAGATGAATAAATTTTGGATATCTAATGTAAAATATAATAAAATAGTTGATAACACTGTATTATATAATTAAATGTGCTAAGAGAGAAAAAATGAAATATTATCACTAAAAACAAAGAGAAAGAAGTATGTGAGTTGATGGATGTGTTAATTGAATAGGCAAATCTTTCCACAAGATATAGAAATATCAAATCACATCAATGTACCCTCTAAATATTTTATAATATTTTATAATCAGACTTCAATAAAGCTGATCTTTTTAAAAGTACGAAGTAACTTAATTACTTGCAGATTTGAATAATCACTGTTACTTGCAAAAGAGGCAATGCTAAGAACAAGTTGATCATCAAATTTTTGCTAATTTCTGCAATTTTTAGGGCTTCTTTTTTATTTTTTTAGAAAGAATTATTTTTTTCTAGTGTTGATATACATACCTTTATCAATAAAGAGAAAATAAAAATTATATTATGTAATTATTTATTCAAACTTTAATCTATGTACAAGTAGTCATTTATCAATACAGAAAGTTTATGTTAAGTCGATACTACAAACATGGAATAACATCACATTAGATTTCTCTGTTTATTCTTTCCAGGCAGGCATATCCGCTCGTGAGCTTAGTGAAAAATGATAGAATTTCATCTTATTTAAAAACTAGAGTCCCTGTGCATGAAATTCATGCACAGGTGGGGTCCCTAGGCTTAGCAGGTGATTAGGGCTGATCAGGTTCCCCACCTCTCCACATCCCCCCTCCTCCTTCCCTTGCTGCCTGTGTGCCACTACCACGCAGTTTCCCACCTTCCCACCTCCCCCTCCTCTTCCTTTCCTCGCCACCCGCATCCACTGCCACCCACGCCTGATTTCCATTCCAGTACAGGAACTGGCCCCGATCACCTGATTGGGACCTGCCGGGTGGGGGGAGGGATCAGGAGGTTGACGGACAGGCCTCAGTCTGGTGAATCGGGCCTGCTGGCTGGGGGGAGGGATGGGGGAGGTATCCAGGAGGTTGGCCACCGGCCCTGAGGAGGAAGCCAACCCTCGGCCTCCCTGGGAAAGGGGCCACATTCATTGCCATCCACATCCAGTTCTCCATCCCAGCCGGGGGATCCAGTCCTGATCGGCTGATCGAGGCCTGCTGGCCTGGGGGAGGGGTGGGGAGGTTAGCTAACATGCCCCATTGGTGACTGGGGCCTGCAGGCTGGGGGAAGCTCCTCCGTTGAGTGTCTGCCCTCCGTTGAGTGTCTGGTGGTCAGTGCACATCATAGCAACCAGTCATTCTGGTTGTTCCAGTCATTCTGTCATAATGGTCGCTTAGACTTTATATATATATATATATATATACTAGAGGCACTCGGGGGAGAGGAGGGGTCCCTCAGCCCGGCCTGTGCCCTCTCGTTGTCTGGGACCCCTCAGGGGATGACCACCTGCTGGCTTAGGCCTGTTCCCTGGGGGGTTGGGC
>NW_006287829.1:1766166-1768670 GCF_000327345.1 Myotis davidii | reverse complement strand
GAACGTTGGTTTCCTCCGTCACTGAAGCAAGCAAGCCTCATGTTAGTTTCAAGCTGCCTAGCTGCCGGCCACCATCTTGGCTGGCAGTTAATTTGCATATCTCGCTGATTAGCCAATGGGAAGGGTATCGGTCATACGCCAATTACCATGTTTCTCTTTTATTAGATAGGATATGCTTCTACATTCATTTCTGGATACCAGGAACAATGTGTTCCTTTTTTGAATCTCAGGTCCCTGTCTCTGAATGACATGGAACTGTGCTCTGGGCAAACTTTACAAGTTTTGAGACATGGTTCTAATCCGGCCCTCAAATAATCTGTTCTTGCCCATTCCTCTCTGCCCCCCCTCCTTTTTTTCCCCTGTTCACTGAACATTTAGATCACTTGTGCTGCACCTGTTTTCAATATAATCATCAATCTTACAATCATGTCAATTTCTGTTTCTCTTCCACTCATTTAGTACAATCTCTAGAGCCATTGTCAATACGTGCACTTTAACTGTTAGCTTATGTCTATCTATAGTGGCGTGAACACTGGTGGTATTGTATTAAAAACTCACAAACAGAGCCAGATGTTTCAAATTCTCAGGAAGTATATGTTCTAATTGATGGTATCCAGAGAAACATAACTAATTGTGTGTGTGTGTGTGTGTGTGTGTGTGTGAAGAGAGGGAGAGAGAGAGAGAGGAGAAGGGAGAGATTTGATTTAAATAATTGTCTCACATGTTTGTGAAGGCAAGTTCAAAATCTGCAGGTTAGCTGGCAGGTTGAGGTGGAGGAAAGAGTTGTCTTTAGAATCCAAAGGTAGACTGCTGACAGAATTTCTTCAGGAGGGAAGGACAGTTTGACTCTGTTAAGGCCTCCACAATGCCCCACCCACATTATGGAGGGCCATCTATTTTACTCAAAGTTCACCTAACTTAATTGTTGATCTAATCGAAAGCACTTTCACAGAAACATCTAGAATGTTTGACCAAATAAATGGATGGAGTGATCCAGCTGAACTGACACATAAAATTAACCATCACAGGCACATTCTATCTGTAGGCAAAATGGTGTGCTACTGTGTAAGGTCTATTTCTTCCTCCTGTAAATGTTGTTACTGATCTTGGAGATAAACTTGTCAAATTACTATCTACACTAATAAAAGATAAAGATGCTAATTGACCATACCTTTGCTATGCACGAACCATGCCCACCAGCCAATCAGAGCGATTTGATGCAAATTAACCCAAACAAATGTGGCCAGCAGCCACGGAGCTGGAGCAAGCAGGAGGCTTGAAGGAAGCCAAGCTTCCCACCTGCCCTGTCGGGCTGTGGCCTCCACAAAAGGCAAGAAAGTTTCAATTATAGAAGCTAAATAAATCCCAGAAACATGCTTCTAGCCAGCCTCCACTGGGAGCTTGGGTGGCTCGGGTCTATGACCAGCCTGCAAACAGCCATCAGCCCCTCACCCAGGCTGGCCAGGCATCCCAGTGGGCCCCACCCTGATCCGGGACACCCTTAAGGGAAAACCAGCCGGCCCCCACCCATGCACCAGGCCTCTATCCTATGTAATAAAAGGGTAATATGCAAATTGACCCTAACAGCAGAACGGCTGAGGATCACTGATCACTATGACACACACTGACCACCAGGGGACAGACACTCAATGCAGGACCTGCCCCCTGGTGGTCAGTGTGCTCCCACAGTGGGAGCTCTGCTCAGCCACAAGCCAGGCTGATGGCTGCCAGTACAGCAGTGGTGGTGGGAGCCTCTCCTGCCTCCTCAGCAGTGCTAAGGATATCTGACTGAAGCTAGGCCTGTTCCTCGCTGGCAAGTGGACATCCCCCAAGGGCTCCCAGGCTGCCAGAGGGATATCTGACTGCCAGCTTAGGACCAATCCCCCAGGAAGTGGGCCTAAGCCAGCAGGTGGTCATTCCTGAGGGTTTCCAGACTGCGAGAGGTCACAGGCTGGGCTGAGCAACCCTCCTGAGTGCACAAATTTTTGTGCACCGGGTCTCTAGTTCTATATAACAGCTTCTTAGCTCAATGACAGAAGTAAATCTTATGCAAAAGTGATAGAAAATTCATTAAGAAATTAAAACAGTTGAGTAATATTGCTGAGCAATATATCCTAATTTTTAATTTACAGTATTATCGACATAGTGCTGAGACGAATGTCATGTAAAATGGGGCTGACTGAATCACTCACTTCTCAGCCAGTTGAGTTGTTGGAATGACATATAGAAAACCACCTCAGGTTCTTGACATTCATTGGTTCTGAAGGGACCATGATGGTGCTGCTATTGGAGTGTCTTGTATGTTCTGTTGGAACATATAATACTCAATGCACATTAACTGTGACATCTGACTTCAGGTGCAAGATGCGGATGTGGATGCCTGTTCATTAACAGCCTGAAAATGCCTGAAGTTCCTTTGACAGTCAGATTCAGAGATTTTCTGAGTGACAGGATTTTTGCACACACACTTTACAACCACGACAAAAGAATGACAGTTCTTTTTT
>NW_006287829.1:1764759-1765357 GCF_000327345.1 Myotis davidii | reverse complement strand
CGAAATAGGAATTTTAAAAATCCTTAACTTGCTTACGAATCAATGCTCTGCGTACTCTGGGCTCTAAGTCCTCCAAAGGTAGGAGTTAACAGTTTAAATTTGAAGGATCATGTAGAATGATTGTGTTTTGGTTTGGTGTGGGCTTCATACATTATGATTGATCTAGTTGTATTTTTAATATTCAGCAGGGTCAATTCTGGATACAGTTTTTTGATTTCTGAAAAAAATGAGACTAAATTTCTTGGGTTCCAATTTAAATCTGGCCTTCATATCTGTAGTGAAAACAAGTAAACATAATTTAGCACTCTCAAAACAAATACTGCTTCAAAGAATTGTGTATCATGCGAAGCCATCCTCTCTTATATAATAAAAACGTAATATGCAGATAGATTGAAGGGTAGAACCACCAGTCACTATGATGCACACTGACCACCAGGGGGCAGATGTCCAACTCAGGAGCTGCCCCCTGATGGTCAGTGCGCTCCCATAGTGCTGGGAGCCGGTCCATCCTTGCTGTTTCAAGGGACCTGGCATATATGGCATACTGTTCTTAATATGTTTGCTCACCTTCTTGGCACTATGTGTTTTAACCAAGGTC
>NW_006287829.1:1755966-1764155 GCF_000327345.1 Myotis davidii | reverse complement strand
ACAGAAGTGAGATTGAGAAGATGTGCCATACTGAGTCTAAAGAAAAAAGACTCTGTATTGATCTTTTAACACATACGCTTGCTAGCAGAGGAGTTGAGGTTACGCCCAGTCAGACAGAATATTTTATACAAGAAGTATGTCCATGCTTTCCTGAGGAAAGAAAGGTGCCGGAAAGGTAAATGTAAAGGCATGGGATAAGGTAGGCCCAAAGAGCCTTATCCTTAACCCCACTGCAGCCTTTCCACCCCGGGAAAGTGCAGGATTGGCAAGCTCTCCCTGGGGTGATAGATCAGGACTCAGGTAATAGCAGAAAGCGCCAATCTTACTCTTAAAATGGATACAAGAGAGCATTAGGGATTTTTCTTTTGGACACAGAACTTGGCAATTCCCCCTTTTTTATTTTTTAAAAGCAGGCATTAAAATGAAAAATCCCAAATGCTGCTCACCTGCCTGCCTGCATGATTGCCCCTAACTGCTTCTGCCTGCCAGCCTGATCAATACCTAACTGCTCCCCTGCTGGCCTGATTGCCCCTAAGTGCCCTCCCCTGCTTCCTGATCACCTCCAACTGCCCTCCCCTACTGGCCCGGTCACCCCTAACTGCCCTCCCTTGTCAGCCTGGCAGTCCCTAACTGCCCTTCCATGCTGGTCTGGTCAACCTCAACTTCCCTCCCCTGCTGGCCTGATTACCCCTAACTTCCCTCCCCTGCAGGCTTGGTTGCCCCTAACTTCCCTCCCTACCAGCCTGGTCACCCCTAACTGTCCTCCCCTGATGGCCTGATCACCCTCAACTGCCCTCCCCTGCTGGCCTGATCACCCCTAACTGCCCTCCCCTGCAAGCCTGGTCACCCCTAACTGCCCTCCCCTACAGGCCTGATCGCCCCCAACTGCCCTCCCTTTCAGGCCTGGTCCCTCCCAACTGCCCTCCCCTGCTGGCCTCTTGTGTTGGAGTGACAGTCAATTTCTATATTACTCTTTTATTAGATAGAATGTTAAGAAAATTGCATTCATGAAAATTTAGATTCCATGAGCAGTTGTAAAATTTCAAAACTTTGATTACTTTTTATCATGCTTGGTGCATTTGTAAAGTTTTCCAAAGTAAAAATAAATAATTCCACAACCCTCTTAAAACTTAAGCAAGACTAAAAATAAATAAGTAATAACAAGAGGGAAAAAAACAAAACAATGCTAAATCATTTTAGAATTTTTAGACACAGACAGGAAAAATAATCATATTATGGTCATTACCTCAAAATAAAAACCTATGTACAAATTTAAAAAAAAAAACACATAAAATTAAAGCCTCAAATAAATCTGGCTTAAAATGAAGATCAATATCTAAATTCTCAAATGCCAGTCCATTTCATACTGTCAGGTTAAAATACCACTGAAACCTGCCCCAGAATTTAGCTTCCCCATTTGTAAAATAGAATAGCATACATTTGCTATTTAGAATCAGATTGTTTGTCAAAAATCCTATATTATAAATAGATACATTAAGCCAATTACAAAGTTATATAAACATTATTTTCAAAATAAAATGTCCTCAAACATATAATTGTATGGGGTGAATTTGGGAAAGCTTGATCAGACCATATTCAAAGCATAATAAGCCATGGCTTAAGCCAAGAGGATAAAGAAAATTCTCCTCAGATTCCTGTGTGGGAGACAACAGTTTGGACTGCCTGCTTATTTGTTACAGATCCACCCAGATTTAACCAAATAAATCTCTTTTAATAGCACAGTTTGATAACAGTTCTGACAAAGAAAATGGCCATCAACTGCTGGCTGCCAAATATTCTGCATTATTATGAGGTACTGGCCAAATATATGGACTCACAAAAAAGCAATTAACTAGTCTCATATGTCTATTTCTATTGTAATGCTAGAATTAACTATTTAATTAGCCAATTTTATTAAAACAGAGCACTCACATAATAGTTTCAGCTTAAGCATTGGAACTTTTTTGCATATGAGTATTGGCTTTTTTTCCCCTAAGTAGACCCAAGATTATCCCATTATATCTGAATGTATTCAAACTTCAGCCAACCCAGATTTCCCTGTGTGCTCCGATCTCAAGGATTCATTTATTCAGCAAATAGCCACAGACAGCTGCTATATGTCGGGTACTATGCTCAACACCAGAGATACAAGGCTAATAGCAGTTGCCCAGCAACATTCCTTGTACAAGCTCTCCCACAGTAAAACATCAAGACAGTCAATTTATTCTGAGAAATGTTGTATATTCTACCAAACCCCCAAATATCCAGAGCCAATTTTTAAAATTTTGAAAGCATTGCAAACTCTTACAGTTAAAACCAAACGACCCCAATTAGAATGGTGAAAATCCAATACATTGACAACACCAAATGCTGGCCTCCCATTCTCTGCTGGTGGAAATGCAAGGGGTATAGCCATTTTGGAAGACAGTTCGGCAGTTTCTTCCAAAATTAAATATAGTCTTATCGTACAGCCCAGCAATCACGCTCCTTGATATTTATCCAAATGAGTTAAAAATGTTTGTCCACACGAAAAACTGCACAAGCATGTTTATAACAGCTTTATTCATTATTGCCAAAACTTTGGAGCACCCAAGATGGTCTTCAGCAGGTGAATGGATAAATTAGCTGTGGTCCACCCAGACAACAGAATACTTTCGGCACTAAAAAGTAATGAAAAGACATAGAGGAATCTTAAATGAGTATTACTCATTGAGAGGAGCCAATCTGAAAAGCTACATATTATATGATTCAAATTGTATGACATTCTGGAAGAGGCAAAACCATGGAGACAGTAAAAACATAAGTGGTTCCCAGAGCTGAGGGGAAGGATGGGATAAAGAAGCAGGGCACAGAGGGTTTTTAATGAAATGATTCTTTATGATACTACTAGAAGCCCAATGCACAAAATTTGTGCAAGGGGCTCAGCCCTCGCAGCTGAGGCAGCTTGCCTTAGCCCTCACAGCCCTGGCTTTATCTGGAAGGTTGTCCGGAAGGACATTTGGAAAGTCATTCAGCTGTCTGGTCTAATTAGCATATTACACTTTTATTATTATAGACTAGAGGCCCAGTGCATGAAATTTGTGCATGGGGAAGGTCCCTAGCAGGTGCCAGCTGCTGGTGGGGGCCTTCCTTCCCTGGCTACCAGCTGCCAGCAGGGCCTTCCTTTGTTCTGCACTGCCCCCTGGTGGTCAGCACATGTCATAGTGAGCAGTCAAGCTCCTGGTCGGTGGAACTCCTGCCGAAGGAGACCATTTGCATATTAAGCTTTTATATATATACTAGAGGCCTGGTGCACAAATTCGTGCATGGGTGGGGTCCCTCGGCCTGGCTGGCGATGAGGGCTATCTTGTCCAGTTCTGATGAGGGCCAATCAAGCTGGCCAGCTGGGGGGAGGGAGTGTGGGAGGTTGGCCAGCCACAGGAGGTTCACTGTGGGAGCACACTGATCACCAACGGGACAGTTCCTGCATTGAGCATCTGCCCCCTGGTGGTCAGTATGCATCATAGCAACCGGTTGTTCAGTCACTTAGGCTTTTTTATAGACAGATAGATAATGTTGGACACATGCATTATACATTTGTCAAAACCTACAGAATATACAACACCAAGAGTGAACCGCGATGTTAACTATGGTTTCTGGGTGATATGTCATTGCAGGTTCATCAGTTACAACAAATGTGGGGTATGTTTATTGACATTGCAAGAGGCTTCGCTTGTGTGGGGAGGGGGTCACATGGAGAATCTCTGTCTCTTCTGCTCAATTTACTGTGAACTTAAAGCTGCTGTAAAAAAAAAATCTATCTTAAAAATTTTTTTATGTCACTTCATTATGCGACTTATATGTCAAGAAGTTATGATAATTTTTTCATGGAACTAATAGCCTTAATAATACATTTCAAGAGCATTTCATCCATGTGATACAAAAATGACTCAACAATTTGGTAAAGTAAGTAAAACACTTTAAAAGTTCCATTTCTAAACCAACCCACAAAGAAAAAAAATCTATATAGCCAGTCACTTTAGTAAAATGATTAAATTAAGTAAAGCATTTCATCTTCAATTCTCAGTAGATAAATCATTAATTATAACTTGAATTATATTTTGAGCAAAAGGGCAATTTTAATAAGCATTATTTTTTAGAGTCAAGATATTCATCAATATAGGTAACACTCTGTATTCATTCATTTATTTAACACACTTTTTTTTTAAACTGCCATTCTGTGTTGGCAAACCTTTTCTGGTAAGGGAAAAAGAGTAAACATTTTATTATTTGCATGGTACATGGTCTCTGTCAAAACTCAGTTCTGCCTTTCTAGTGCAAGATAGAATTATATCTTTCACAAAATTTAAATGGTTGAGCCATTTATAATATGGCCCATCCATATATAAAAGCTTGTGCCAATACAACTTTATTTAAAAACAAGGAGCATGCCAAATTAGGCCTGAAGAGGCTTTAGTTTGGACTCCTGATAGAGATGATAGGGATAAAGACGTTTAAATTCCTGCCTTTAAGAACGTAGTGTATGCCTGGCTGATGCGGCTTAATGGTTGAGCTTTGAACCATGAAACATGATGTCAAGGTTCAATTCCCATTCAGGGCACATGCCTGAGTTGCAGGCTCAGTCACCAGTGGGGGGTGTGCAGGAGGTAGCCAATCAATGATTCTCTCATCATTGATGTTTCTATCTCTCTCCCTCTCCCTTCTCTTAAATCAATGAACATATATTTTTAAAAATAATTTAGTGCATTATTAATGAAAAGTATATTTGTATCTTGCATGCTTTTTCTCATGCTTCCTGGGTTAGGAGTAGTTTATCATAGGGCAGCTTGCTTTTTTGTTAAATATTTGGCTCAGAGATCTGTCCTTTTTGCATATTATTCTGGAACATATGGGGCTGCAGAAGATATTCATTAAGAAGTCACCCACACACCTCCTACTTTCTTTAACAAGTTATGGTAGAGATATATCAGAAGACATGATGCAAGGATATGTGGGAAAATCAGTAATTATTCTCAGCTAAGGACACGCACCACAGGAAGGCAAAACCTGCCCTAGCTGGTTTGGCTCAGAGGATAGAGCATCAGCCTGTGAATTGAAGGGTCCCAGGTTCGATTCCAGTCAAGGGCACATACCTGGACCCGAGGGCTTGATCCCCAGTAGGGAGTGTGCAGAAGGCAGCCAGTCAATGATTCCCTCTCATCATTGATGTTTCTATTTCTCTCTCCCACTCCCTTCCTCTCTGAAATCAATAAAAATATACTTTAAAAAAAGAAAGGTAAAACCCACCATAAAAAAGTAACAAAACTGCAAAACAGAACAACCAACAGTGAGACCTAGAGGTAGAGCAAAAGAGTAAGAGAGAAGAGTACCTGACACTCTAAAGCAGGGGTGGGGAACATGCAGTATGCGGGCCATACAAGGCCCGCGAAATCATTTGGTCTGGCCCTGCCAAGGCAACCTCAGGCAGGACTGGAAATTCAATTAGCCTGGGAGCTTTTTTCATAGCAACATAAACTTATACTAAGTGAATTATATTAAGCTAGTGATGTTATAAATATCCGAATGACCCTTGCCAGAAAAAGGTTTTCCACCCCTGCTCTCAAGGAAGACTGATTTATAGCACACCTCTAAAGTCTAAACTGGGGAGAAAATGAGCCCTGGCCTGTGTAGTTAAGTGGTTAGAGCATCTTCCAATGAGCCAAAAGGTCAACAGGTCTGAATCCTGGCCAGAGCACACACCTAGGTTGAGGGTGCCATTGGGGGACATATGAGAGGCATCCGACTGATGGATGTTTCTCTCTCTTTCTCTCTCCCTCTCCCTTCCTCTCTAGAATCAATGAAAAAAACCTATCCCAGGGTGAGGATTAAAGTAAATAAACCGGGGAGATAAGGAGGTCATCTCTCCCAAGACTTGGCCTTGCTAATTTTCTCAGAGGCTCTTGCCTGTAGGGGACACTGGTCCAAAGGCTCTAGGTCAGAGGAGCTGTTAAAGCACATTACATCCCTGCGGAGGCTTAGGCCAGGAGTCAGAGCATCCTGTTTTCAACAAGCGTTTATGGCGCACCGGTGTGACAGTGAGTGTTCTGTGTCAGCATAACTGGGCTAAGGAATGCCCGGACACCTGGCGGGAGATCATTTCCGGATCTGTGTGTGAGACTGTTTCTGGACAAGGTTAGCACTGGAATAGGTAGGCTGAGTAAAGGTTGCCCTCACCACTGCTAGCGAGCATCATTCAATCTGCCGAAAACCTAAATAGAACAAACATGGGAAGATTTGCTCTGTTTTTGCTTGAGCGGGGACATCCATCTTCTCCTGCCCTTGGACGTAAGCGCTGCTGATTCTTGGGTCTCTGGGTGTGGGTTGGAACTACAGTGTTGGCTGTCCTAGGCTCCGGCTTGCAGACAGCAGAGCGTGGCGCTTCTCAATAATCACATGAGCCAATCCTTATAAGTCTCTTTCTATACAGTCATATATACATTATATTATTAGTTCTGTTTCTTTGAAAAATCTGGACTAATGCAATTGGCTATGTCTGTGTGTCAGTAATAGTTGCTGTGGGGGATACAAGAGAGAGCAAGTAATTTAATTTCTGAAATCTTTATGTTGGGGATAAATGATGCATTTTTATATATATATATGACAATTATATTACATAACCCATGAAGCCTATCTTTTATAAACTGTTTTTCAAAATATAATGATACAATTATACAAGTCAAAGGGAAGAGAAAAATTAAATAACATTTTAGTATATTTTCAAAAGCACAATTGGCAATTAAGTTTGAAAATGAGAATGTTTACAAAGAAAGTATACGGTTCAGTTATGAATTAAGAAACAGGAACGAAAATGAGAAAATACTTCGCTATTTTGAGTTCAGAAATTCCCTGTTCTCATGTTATTTATTTATTATGCCTTATTCAATAAATTCCTAAACTTCACTTCCTTGTACTCCAATAGTTTTTTACCCCATGAACACTGAATGCCTTACTAGTTTTACCACCATCTAGTGGTAAGACAAGATGATTGCAAGTAAACTCAATAAAACTGGTAGATGAAGGGAAGCATTTCACATCCACTTTAAGACAATATACCCATAATATTCCTTTCAGGTTCTTAATACCTTGTAAAAGGAGACATAGTGGTCAGTCTTATTAGGAGAGGTTTATAACAAAACATTTTAGAGATATTTTAATTTTTTTAATTTATTGATTTCAGAGAGGAAGAGAGAGGGAGAGACAGATAGAAATATCAATGATGAGAATTATTGATCTGCTGCCTCCTGCGTGGGAGTCCACAACCTGTCCATGTGCCCTTGGCCACAATCGAACCTGGGACCCTTTAGTCCACAGGCCGATGCTCTATCCACTGAGCCAAACTGGCTTGAGCAAGATACTCTAATTTTTTAATACTGATAACGTATATCCTTAAACAGCTTTCACAATAAGAGTACCTGTAGAACTGTTTTGTGTTTGCTAGATCTCACATGCAAGAGCTCTCTGTCTCTGGAAGTAGATGAAGGAAGTCATCTCACTCTAACTGCAGTCAAATTGTGAAGAGTCAGGACATAGATGCATAGTAAATAAGCAGAACAAAGTAATGGGAAAGCTGGAGCTCAGAACTGGGTTGCAAAACAGTTGATCAAAATTAGTGGCTGTTGCTAACAGAAACTGATTTAATGCTGATTTGCAGATTTTCAATGGCATCTTTAACCAATATAATCAGGCAGGGTGTCATAGGATGCTTCATACTGCTAGTTTTGAAAGAAAATGAAAAATTAGGAATGAATGCCATCATAAAAAAATACATAGAGTATGTGTTTTCTTGGGATGAAAAGCTTTATATTCATCTGAAGAAATAGTGATGATAAAGTGCTTCAGGAAATACTATGGGAGCAAGATGACCTTATATTAGTATCTCTCTTCTGGGAAAACACTCAGGAGAATAGCTATTGAGGGTTTCTCATGCATTGCACACTAATACCAAGTATAAATTCATTGATAGAACTATGCTGCTCATTAGGTTTTTTTAATATATTTTATTGATTGTTTACAGAGAGGAAGGGAGAGAGATAGAGAGTTAGAAACATAGATGAGAGAGAAACATCGATCAGCTGCCTCCTGCGCACCTCCTACTGGGGATGTGTCCGCGACCAAGGTACATGCCCTTGACTAGAATCAAACCTGGGACC
>NW_006287829.1:1752220-1754310 GCF_000327345.1 Myotis davidii | reverse complement strand
TTTGGCTCTCCAAAGAAATTTCAATTGTCGTACTGTTGATATTTTGCTCTGTTGACTAATGAGTTTGCCGACCTCTGGAAGGTTCACATTACCTACACCTACCTTCCAAAAGAATTTCAAGTATGTGGAGCCCATCAGATACAGGAACGCCTTGTCCAAATGACTTTGTAAAAGTCTATCAGATAGCTTTGGCTGCATAAAATCCACCCTGAGTCTTCCTGGCTTACAGCATCAAGCATACATGACTCATGGTTTGCAGGATGGCTGGGCAGTTATTCTGGTGTAAACTGGGTTGTATGCTCCGTGGAGCTCACATATGCATCTGACATCAGCTACAGGTTGCCTGGTGTCTCCTCCTTGTCTCTCTCATGTGTCAGGGCCAAGGCCGCAACGGCTTCATCTGCTTGATTAACTCCCCATTCTTTAGGATGTTAACTTGCTGCTGTCTCCACTGTGGCAGCAGAGTTCTTAGAGGGACAGCGGAGGCATGGATGTCCCTGAGGCCCAGGCTGGGAGCCAGCACAGTGCCACGAATACCTCATTGCCTTGTGCAAGTAGGTCACACGTCGGCTGGGATCAAGGTTGGGGCCAGGATGCTCTACCCTTTGATCTGAGGAGTGCATTACTCACATTGTGAATGCCTGAGCAGATATGTAGGAAAAATTTATGCCCATTTTTGAAATCTGCCATGATAGTATAGTGGACCTATGTCATGATTTTGGTACCCAACCACTTTTAATCAGAAGTCCTTTTTTAAAGAGAATTTACCACTTCATCAGTATTACTTTCACGGATAAAGGGAGGGAAATGCCAGAATTTACTTTCGAAGTTTCCTTTTAACTCACTCATGAGATGGAATGGTGTGACTTTCACATGTGACCTAGACTTAATGAATCAGATGCATTATTGTGGGACTTTTTTCACTCACAGAAGGGAAGGTACTATGAATAATTCATATTCTGGCGAAGGTGTAGAGCAGGCAGAAAGACAGACAGCAACACCCCACATGGTCTCCTACGGGATCCGCATGGCCTGTGGCTGTGTCCCGTACAGTGGGGTCTCTGAAGTGCACTCCAGGGCAGACACAGGCCCTGCTGCTGGCCTCTAAACCCGATCCCTGGGCCGCCCAGTGTGTTGGAGGATTACTAGTATTCTTAAACAGACCATCACGCCCTTGCACAAGATGGCTGCCCCTGTGTGCACAAGATGGCCACTATAAGATGGCCAGCAGGGGGAGGGCCGTTGTGGGAGACTAGGCCAGCAGGGTAGAGCAGTTGGGGGTGACAAAGCCTGCAGGGGAGGGCATTTAGGGGCTACTGGGCTGGCAGGGGAGGGCAGTTAGGGACAACCAGACCAGCAGGGGAGGGCAGTTAGAGGTGACCAGGTCGGCAGGGGAGGGCAGTTGGGGCAACCAGGCTGGTAGGGGAGCAGTTAGGCATCGATCAGGCTGGCAGGGGAGTGGGCTCACACCTGTCACCTATAAGGTATAGGCAGCTCTCTCATCTACTTGGCTCCTATGTCATTCATACAATTGGGAAAGTGGATGCTTTGTTGACCTCAAGGATTAATCTGATATTCATATGAAATATTATAATAATACTAGAGGCCCAGTGCACGAATTCATGCATGAGTGAGGTCTGGCCGGCCCCGCTTCCCATCAGGGGCAGGACCAGTGTGGGGAGGGGCCACTGGTGGTTGGTCAGCTGGTCTCACCCCCAATTAGCCCCCAACACCCAGATAGGGGGCAGGGCCAGTGGGGGAGTGGGGCTGATCAGGGCCCGGATCAGGCTGGCTGGCTGCCGCAGTGCGTGTCATAGCCACAGCTTGTTGTTCCACCAATCTGGGCACTGGGCTTTTATATATATAGATTCAAGAATAAAGTCTTTGAAATGATGTGCACAAAGTTTGTGCACCAGGCCTCTAGTATTATTATAATAATTCATGCATGGGTGAGGTCTGGCCAGCCCCGCTTCCCATCAGGGGTAGGGCCAGTGTGCGGAGGGGCCGCTGGTGGTTGGCTGGCCAGCCTCTCCCCCAATTAGCCCCCAACACCCAGATAGGGGGCAGGGCCAGTGGTGGGGGGGTGCTGA
>NW_006287829.1:1749340-1752056 GCF_000327345.1 Myotis davidii | reverse complement strand
TAAAGTATCATGCAAACACAAGAGATTACTTTTTCAAATAGGAATTTCTCAACCACCCATCTGTGGGTATACTAAACCAATACAAACTTTAAAATTTTGATATAGTCTCCAAATTTATCTTTACCCTGCACCTCCCCTAACATCTGTTTATGTGTGTCCTCAATCCATATGTATCAGATATTTGGATTGAAAACTTTGAGGTTAAGATCCTGCAAAGTAAGAATAATTTACACCACTAGAGGAAAGTTTTCTTCCAAGTCTGATCTCAGAAGAAATATCACTTTTCTTTCTACTGCCTGGCACACTGACCTACAGAAAATAGGTCATACACTAATTTAAGGGAGTGGTGACTACTAATAATAGTAAGTTCACTGGACTACAAAGTCTTACAAAATAGTTGCTTCATGATTCTAGCACACAATATATTCTTTAAGTATATGTTCAAGGTTTCCTCTTTAAATTTTGACCTAAATCTTTCTTCTATATAAAGTATGATCCTTCTATTCCTTTCTTAGAGGATTTGTGCAGGCTACTTTATAGTTTACAGTTTTTATTTCTGACACTTTAAACTTATTTTCTTTTAGATGCTACAAGGGGAAAAAATAATCACCTTAGCAATGAACCAAGTTAACAACAAAAAGAACAATGAAATCATGTACTTTAACTAAAAATAAATTTTATACTGATATATAAAGGAATACACCACCAATTATAAAAAATTATGCAAATATAATGTTTAAATCATAAAAAGGAAATACAAGCACAATGGTAAGTAATTCATCATAAGTGACACCCTAAATTAAGTAAAGGGCAAGTGAGGATTTAAACTTTATCTTCCTCTACTTATTTCATAAGTTTAGTTAAATTTTCAAAACAGAGTAAACTTTCTGTTTTTTGTTTTTATCTTTGATGACAATCTAATTTTTCCCTATTTTTTGGTCCGTGAAATCTACCAAGTTTTTTTGTGTGTGTTTTTTGCATTTTAGAAATAGTACTTTCCAAACTTTAAATGTCTCTCCAATCAAATAATACCAACCTCTGTACCAATACATAGAATCTGTCAGTGGTCTCTCATATGTCTTAAAAAGTTTTCCAACTCTTTATGAGAGCTATAGGTGCTTACATGAGCTCACCTTTCCTGTTGCTGTCTTCATAATCTGTCTTTCTTCTCTTCACTCATCACTTTCACTAACCACAATGACCTTTCTTCAACTCTACTACATAGGCCAAGACCTTACTGGATCTGACTTCTGTGTTCCTCTCTAACATACTAGCATTCTGGTCTCCACCTTACTTAGTATATTCCAGCCACAATAACTTTCATTCAATTTTTTGACCACATGAAAATTTTTCTCATCTCTGTAGGGCCTGAGGCTTTGTATTCTCTCAGCCTGAACCCATTTATTCAGACCATAACAACATTCTAATATTTATCACCCAGATTTAAACTGTTAATGTTCTGAAATACTTTTACTAAAATCTGTCTCTATCTATACACATATCCATATATATTGCACATATATTGTAAAATAATTCAACAAAGACTTTATGGATAACTTCGTTTCAAGTAAAGTAATTCCCTTACAATTCCAACTCACCTTCAACTTGCTATTATAAAGTTTTATATGTATCCTTTCAGTTACTGTAAATACAAATGTATGTAAGCACACAGATTCTTGTGCACATACTCACACATAGATTACAAATTCACCCTATCACATATGAAATATGTGAGGTATATAAAGTCAGCATATCAAAATATATATTACTATGTATAAAGTATATATCTATGAACATACACATATATAACTGTGTCAGTCTGCATTTCTGCTTACTAATTAAAATTCAAGATAAACATTATGGTTCCTTTTTCAACTCAGAAGACTGGTTCTCCGTCTATGTCAATGAAACATATTTATTCCAAACATCATTTTTGTCACCATAGCAGGCATTATGAATTTCCATAGATTCAGAAATCTTTTCTTCAAAGCACTGCAACTAGGTTTGATTACTCTCTCAATGTAGAATGTGATGGCTCGGGCACACAGATGTTTCAGTTTATAAAGAAATCATATAACTATATGCATCTTAAGCCAACAATATTTACTTTTTGAAAAAATTATGTAAATGTTCCTGATAGTAAAACCAATGCACACGCTGTACTTACAGTGCATGTACATGTCAGTCTCTTTCTAACCATCGAGTTGCGGCTAATTGTGAAACTTTAGCTTTCTGAATTTAATTGTGATATTTTGGCAATTGATAATTCTCATCTATGATATGCAGTTGCAGCTCTTTCCCCTCAGCTGCTCTTCTTGTGCAAATTGTTGATGCTATAGTGAACACACCAAACTCATCTTCATAATGATGTAGACCAATGATTTTCAACCCATGTGCTTCAAGAATTTTTAAAACATGTAATATTTGACTATTTAGTCAGGGGCATTGATGTCTTTTTCCTTAGATTGCCAGATTTAAAAAATGACAACAGCCATTCAGTGTGAATGAATCCAAATTATACTCTTTTTTTTTTTTGTCAGATGGGCAAAAAATATAATATACACTTTTGTTATGCCACATAATTTTAGTAATTAGTTTGTGTATGGCATGAGATGAAAAGGATTGAAAATCGCTGTCCTGCATCCATCTGTCTGTGAGCATTGTGGCCTGTCATAGACCAGATGCTGCTCTTGGTCTGGGGAAGAGGACAAGACCT
>NW_006287829.1:1737572-1749156 GCF_000327345.1 Myotis davidii | reverse complement strand
ACAGAAAGATATGAAGATCTTGATAAATGCCTTCCTGAGAGAGAATACTGTATATCACATAGGCACTTAAGCCATGCAATACAAAGGTAGAACCCAGGAAAATTTGGTCCAAGATATTAGTTTGACCAGAACCATTAAAACTGGCAAATGAGAGATGATTGCAATTCCTGTCACCAAGGAAAGCGAAATCTTGGGAATCTAAAATATGAGAGGTTCATTGGGGAGAATTATCATATGGGTGTTTCAATGTGTTACATATTTTTGTTGTATAGTAGACTGACAATGTTGGATTTTACCTGAGCTCTGAGCTCTTGGAAAACAGTATGGTTAAGAAATTCCCCCATCGTTCTTACTGCAAAGAAACACCCTTCTCCATATGACTTAGATAAGACTCACAGATGCCTTCCTGGTTTATCTATGACAAGGTCAGACAGATTTTTCAAATTCCCATTATTTGCCTCATAAATAATTAGCTGAATTGCTGTCATCACTGATCAGTCAGAAGAAAACGTTTGCTAGTCAGCCTTATGTTAACTTTATTTACTTTCTTCAAGCCCTTGAATAACTTCAGCTAGCATCCATCCTCCTTACCGGCTCCTGACCACAGCAGCTAGATTTCAGGCTAGAACATTCTCAGATCTTCCATCTGATCACCTCTCCCTTTCTTTCTACTTCCCACACTCAGGTCTTTCTTGCCCGGTTTACTGCTCACCTATAAAAGAAAAACTCCTTTTGGTATATGAGTTGTACCTATATCACTGCAGCATAATCAGCATCTTTGCTACCTACCAAATCAAATATCAGAAAATATCAAGTGACATTTTGTTGATATTTGTCAAGCATCAATTCCTATGATCAAAGACTCTATTTTTCTAGCTATGACAAATATTTAAACTTCTGTAAGAGAAATATAATTACCATTGCTTGATTTTAAAAAAAGAAAGAAAACAAAATTTTTAAAAATTTTATTTATGAAGTTTCAGTAAATGAATGCTACGATTTTCTATGTGAAACACAACAATGAAGAGAAAAAATAAAAATCAGTAGCTGAAAAAGAAAAGAAATTGAAAAGATGAGATCAAATTATGTAAGTATATAATAAAGGCATTTATAAATACAAGATATAAGAGAATTGTATCAGAACAAATTATCAAGGTAAAACATAATTATTTAATACAGCATGTGTCTATGCTTCATAATCTGGCATAAATCAAACCACAATGTAGAAAGTTATTGAGATTCAAAATGAACACAATATTCATTATAAATATTCAACTAAAATGGAATGTGTAAAACAGTAAAACAGGAGATATGATTAGATACAACAAAAGGAATTCATTAAAACAAAAATGCTGTTCTTCCTATAAAAGACTTGGTGAATACTAACTATTAATCAAAGTAATACCTTCAATCATTTATATATTTTACTCCAGTATATTAAAATCAAAGTCTGATTTATATAAACTTTACATAGGGGCTTCTCCATCTTTTTTATTCAGCTTATAGCTGCAGAAACAACAGATAAATCATCTAATAATAAATTCTGATCAAACAAATCAGCAAGGCAAATCAATATAGCTAGGAGAAAAATATATCCCTCATCATGAGGGAATAAAGTAGAAAAAATATTTTAACTTTCTCATAAAACCAGTTAATATAAAGCATAAATTTCAGTGTATTTATTGTCTGATTTCAAAGAGATGGGGTAGAGGGAAGATACCCCCCTTACAATAGGCAACTATCACTAGTTCATTGGAGTTCTTAATTGACATATAAATCACATGCCTAAAATTGACCTTGTGAAAAAAAAACAAAAGGTCAGTTGTTTTTTAGCATACTCATAAGTTATACAACCATGACCTCTGATTATAGGACTTTTCATCACTAAAAACAAAACAAAACAGAAAAAGAAACATATCCATTCAGCAGTTACTCCCTATTCTCGCCTTCTTCTAATATCAGGCAACCACAAATCTACTTTCTATGTCTACGCATTTTCCTAATCCAAACATTTCATATACCGAAAATAAAAAAATAAAAAACTATGACTCTTGTACCTGTTTCCACTTAGTGTAAGTTTTGAAGGTTCATCCAAGCCACATTATGCAGTGACACTTTATCCCTTTTTATGGCTATGCATACAGAGTAAATCCTCACTGAATGATGCTGATAGTTGCTTGGGAACTGTGACTTTAAGCAGAACAACTAACAACAAAACCAATTTGACCATACGTTAACTGATATAAAAAGAGTTAAGTTCGTAAGGTGTATTTCTAGTAACACCAACAAAAAAAAACACACACACCAAACTTCTACATAAAGACCCCAAATATTTCTAATATTAAACATTGCAATAAATGTGAACTATACATACTTTTAAGAAAGATTAATAAAAACAAGAAAGGTCATTATTTCCCAACCCATTTATTCTAATTCATAGCCTGGGGTGGTCTATCCCACAGCCCGGGGCACAAGGTGGGAACCAACCCTGGACAAAGTACCCTTCCATTGCAGGGCCACTCATGTACACCTGCACTCAGACTGGGGCAAGGTAGGCCAATTCACCTCACAGGCACATCCCCCGGATGTGGGGGTAACCGCAGTACCGGAGAAAACCCACCTACACATGGGGAGAACGTGCAGACTCCACACAGACAGTGGCCTCAGCTGGGATTTGATTTGTTTTTTTCTCATCAGTATTATTATGAAACGATGATAAACAAAATGATGCTATTCGAGGACCTGCTGTATCACACTTTGTTCATTGATTCACCGGTTGAAATGTGTTTAGGCTGTTTTCACTTTTTAGTTATAGTTTAGTTATAGTGCTGCTATGAGCACTCATGTAAAATTTTTTGCATGAACATGTGTTTTCAATTCTCTTGGGTATATATGTCTAGACAAGAAACTGCTGGGTAATATAATAACTCCACGTTTAACATTTCAAAAAGGGGCCAAACCATTTTCCAAAACGACTGTGCCACTTTTATTCCCTCAAACAATGAATGGGTGATCCAGTTTTTCTACATCCTCATAAACACTGGTTATTGTCTGTTTTTTTTTTTTATCATAGCCATCCTGGTAGGTGACAGGCGCCTTAGCATTACGGTTTTGATGTGCATTTCGCTAATGACTGAGGATGTAGAGCAACTTTTCATGTTTGTTGGCCGTTTACGTATTTTCCTTGGAGAAGTGTCTATTTCTGTCCTTTGTTGGTTTTTTTAATTGGGATGTTTAGTTTTGGTTCTTGAGTTTTAGAAGTTCTTTATATATTTTGAATTTCAAATCCATATGTAATATATGATTTACAAATATTTTTCCTATTATAAAGGTTATTTTTTCACTTTCTTGGTAGTGTCCTTTGAGGCACAAAATTTTTAATTTTTATGAAGTTCAATTTATTTACTTTTCCTTCCGTTGTATGTCCTTTTGGTGTCATATCTAAGAATCCATGGCCATATCCAAAGTTATAAATATTTACTCATATGGTTTCTTCAGAGAATTCTATACATCTAGCTCTTATCTTTAGGGCTTTAATTTACTTTGAGGTTGTTTTTGTATATAGAGTGAAGTAGGGTTCCAAATTAATTTTTTCAAATATGGATACCCAGTTGTCCCAGTATCTTTTATTAAAAACAACAATAAAACCAACAACAACCCCTCCCCCCCCAAATTATTCTTTCCATATTGAATTGTTTTGACACTAGTGTCAAAAATAAATTGCTTATAAATGTATGGGGTTATTGCTGGACTCTCAATTCTATTCCATTGTTTAATCAATGCCAGTAACACCATGTCTTGATTACCACAGCTTTCTAATACGTTTTAAAGTAGGGTACTATAAATAATTTAACTTTGTTTTTCTTTTTGAAGGTTGTTTTCACTATTTGGGCTCCTTCAATTTTCATATGAGTTTTATGATCAGCTTCTCAATTTCTGAAAAAAATGTTACCTGGGATTTTCGGTAGGGATTCCGTTGACTCTGTAGATCAATTAGGAACTATTGTCATCTTAACAATATTAAATCTCCCCATCTATTAAAGTAGGATATCTTTTCACTTATTTAGGTCTTCCTTAATATTTTAAAATTATGTTCAGTAGTTTTCAGTGTTAAATTTATTTCTAGATATTCTATGTTTTTTACATTGTAGATTGGAAAGATTTCTTAATTTAATTTTCAGATTATTCATTGCCAGTGTAAAATGCAATAGACTTTTGTATATTGATCTTGGATCTTATGACCTTGCTGAACTCATTTATTGGCTTTAATGATTTTGTAGTTATTGTTATTTTGTGATTTTAATGCCTCCCTTGTAATTTTCTATATATGAGATGATGTTAACTTTAATAGGAATGACTTCAGTTCTTCCTTTCTAATCTGGATGCCTTTTGGCTCCTGATTTGCAGCCTACAAAATTAACTTTTTCTGCAGATGTCTTTCATCAGGCTAAGGAAGTTTCCTGTTCTTGAATTTAAGTGTCTTTATCATTAAAAGATATAAGGTGTTATCAAATGCTTTTTATGCATCTGCTCACATGATTGAGTGAATTTTGTGCTTTTGTATTAATATAGTGCAACCATTTTCAACTTTTTATTTCATGGCACACATAAAGTAATCACTAAAGTGCTGCTGCACACCAAAATATGTATTATAGGTTTTACTATTTGAGGAAAAAAAATAGGTAAAATTTTCATTCACTTACAGCAAACAGCTATTGTTATGTTGGCTGTTGTCACTTTTTTGTTTGTTTTGCTGATGACTAAATAGGTATTGCATGTTTTAAAATCCCTTGCAGCACACCAGTTGAAAATTACTGATAAGTGTATCACATTGATTTTCATATGTTCAACCAACATTAATGCAGTAAATCTCACTTCGTCATGGTGTGCAAACCTTTTTATATGTGGCTGGATTTGTTTCAAATATTTTGTTGAACATATTGAAAACTTTTTTTATTTGTGTTCATAAGAGATAATGGTCTGTAATATTTTCTCCTTGTGAATTCATTATCTGGTTTTTGTATTAAGTCAAAACTGGCCTCATAGAGTGAGTTGAAATGTGTTATCCTCTCCTATATTTTTTGTAGGAGTTTGTGTAAATTGGTATTAATTTTTTGTTAATGTTTGGTAGACTTCAACACTGAAGCCCTTTAGTACTAGGTCATTCTTTTTTTTTTTTAAATATATTTTATTGATTTTTTACAGAGAGGAAGGGAGAGAGATAAAGAGTTAGAAACATCGATGAGAGAGAAACAGCAATCAGCTGCCTCCTGCACATCTCCCACTGGGGATGTGGCCGCAACCCAGGTACATGCCCTTGACCGGAATCGAACCTGAGACCCTTCAGTCGCAGGCCGGCGCTCTATCCACTGAGCCAAACCGGTTTTGGCCTAGGCCATTCTTTGTAGATAGCTTCGGATACTAAGTCAATTTCTTCATTTGTTATAGGTCCTTTCACTTTGACCATTTTTTTTGTTGAGATAGTTACAGTAACTTGTCTTCTAAGAATTTGTCCATTTAGGTTATTCAATTGGTTAACATGCAATTCATGCAATCTTCCCTTATTATTCAATTTATTTCTGTAAGGGCAATAGTAATTTTCTTTCTTTCATTTCTTATTCTAATAATTTTACTTTTCTCTTTTTTTTTCACGATTAGTCTAGCTAAAGATTAGTCAGTTTGATATTTTCAAAGAACGATCTTTATTTGTGTGTTTATTTTTATTGGTTTCCAAATTGATATTTTATTTATTCTACTCTAGTCTCTATCACTTCCTCCTTTGCTTGCTTTCGGTTTAGTTTGAATGGTTGGTTCTAGTATCCTAAGATAGATAATTGGGTAATTCATGTAAGAAACTTTTTAAAATATGTTTTTATTGACTTCTATAAAGAGAGGAAGGGAGGGGTGAGGGCGAGAGAGATAGAAACATTGATGAGAGAAACATCATCCATTGGCTACCTCCTGCACACCCTCTGCTAGGGATCAAGTCCTGACTGAAATCCAACCAGTAACCTCTTGGTTCATGGGTTGATGCTCAACCATTAAGCCACACTGGCTGGGCAAGAAATTTTTGTTAAATATGGAATTACAGCTATAGATTTCACACTGAATTGATTTATCTGAAGCTCATAAGTTATGTTATAGTGTACCTTTGTTTTTATGCATCAAAAAATATTTTTTCTCAGATGATTAGTGACTTTGAGCATGTTTTCATATGTCTCTTGGCCTTTCTTATGTCCTCTTTTGAAAAGTATTTATTTAGGTCCGTTGCCCATTTTTTGATTATGTTGTTTGTCTTCCTTTTGTTAAGTTGTATGAGTTCCCTGTAAATGTTGGAGAGTAAACCCTTATCGGAGATAACGTAAGCAAATATGTTCTCCCATGCAGTAGAGACTGTCTTGACTCCATTGTATGTTCTTGCCTCCTTTGTCAAATATTAATTGAGCATATTGGTTTGGGCCGATTTCTGGGCTCTCTATTCTGTTCCAGTAATCTATATGTCTGTTCTTGGGCCAGTACCAGGCAGTTTTGAAAACAGTGGCTTTGTAATACAGCTTGATATCTGGTATTGAGTTCCCTCCTACTTTTTTCTTCTTTCTCAGGAATAGCTGGTTAACTCATGATTGACCCCAAGTATGACCCACTGCCTCAGAGAGCTCTGGAAGGTAAACAGTGACCTCAAAACGTTTTCAACACACACCTCCAGAGAAAAGCCTTTTCACATTGGGTAGGCGTCAACTTGGGTCAAATAAAGACATCCCTGCAAGTAGAATCTTCCAAGGAACCATGAGGCAGCAATTAACAATTCTCTGGGGATGAAACCCTTTTCTCACCCCTCTGCTGGCTGACAGGATAGTGGATCTCACCATGTTTGTGGTCTGCTGAATTTGCTATCTAACCCAGAGCTAGAGAAGAACATAGAAAGTTAAAATGCTGGGCCCCATTATTCATGCTGAGATTGAGCTTTTTTCTTGCATATACATCTCCTCAATACTTCAAAAAGTTGATTTAGCCAATTTTCTGATTTCTATCTTGCATTTATAGGGATCAAAACTTTGGAGTTCCTTAATTTGCCATTATTTTGCTGACAAAACTCTATTGAGCCATTAGTTTTGCAAGGCATTCTCTTAGGTCCCAGCCAGTTATCCTCATATTACAAACACTTTCAGTGAGAAGATGAACCTTGGTATATAGCTTACTTTAGCATCCAATATGGAAGTTTTGCTATCAAGAGCTCTTCTGACCAATTTTCAACTTTCTATATAGACCATTAAGAGAATAAATGTTCATCACTGAAATATCATGAACAAGTCTATTCTCCTTCATTTCCTAATATTACGTAAATCTAACTATTTTCATTATAGTAGCTATAGTAGCTTACAGTTTGTCTGAGTCAATGGATTGGAGAGTGAAGACTATACTGCTGTTATGTGACAATAGCCAATTTTGCTTAATATCTGATGTTGCTTAGAAAAAAACAGAATTTTTATATAAACTACATAAGCTATGTATAAGCCCAAAACTTACTGGTAACATCATTTATTATTACTGTACTAGAGGCCCAGGGCACAAAATTCATGCACAGGTAGGGTCCCTAGGCCTGGTGGGTGATCAGTGCTGATCAGGGCCCTCCAGCTGCCGGCCAGGGACTTCCTTCATTCCACGATGCTCCCTTGTGGTCATCGCACATCATAGAAAGCAATCGAACTCCTAGTCTCTCACTTGAACTCCTACGAGGACACTTTGCATATTATCTTTTATATACTTAGATTTCTTAAATTGTCCCACTTCTCTTATATCTTGTTACCTCACTTAATCATTTTTATGATTCAGTTTGTTCCTCTGGCCACATATTTGAAAAAGAAAACATATTTAATAAAACATGTTAATAACTTGAATTTTCTTTCTACTCTGGATATTAGTCATTTAAATGTCATGAATGGATAATAAAATTACTTTGTAAAGTGGATCAAAATGGCAACATGTTACCTTTGTCATAAATTTCACCTGTGCTTGATGTGCTATGCACAAAGACATCAAGAGAAAATATAATGAGTTGTTTTTCAATCTCATTTTCTCACTTAGAACCAATTAGGGAAGTAAAGAGTTATATTCTGTATCAGAAAGGATTGCATTTATATATTCTTTCATTTCTAAAATAGGTTTTTCTCTTTGAAATGGAAACAGTTTCCTAACTTAAAGTACGTAATTACACACTCCATTAAACAAGTAATTAACAGATTACAATTTGAAAAAAAGAAAAACTTGAAAATGAGCAATTTGGATTCTGAATGTGAAGAGTGGTGTTATAATTAGCATAATACCTTTAGAAATAGATTAACAAGTACACAATAAAAATGAAAAAAACAAAACACAACACTGTTTCCTCCATACGGATCATACAAAACAAATAGCATTTCGTGAGTCAAACATCAGCATGGTTTTAATAAAGCCTGGTTTTTAGAAATGTTGCTATATTACTCTAAAATTCAGAAAGGTGGGATTTTTGATGTATAAATGTTTGCTATCCTAAGCGAATATGACTCTTCAAAGTCAATGATTTACATTTCCTTTCAACAATAACCCCCTGAGGCATGTGGCCAATGCTAGCAAGCTCAACATGTGTAATTCAAATTGGTAATTTGCAATTGCAAAAACGACAGGCTTCTGAATTGTGTATGTGTGGCTCATTTTCACGGCAAGGTTAAAATTGTACATAGAGGGAATTCAAAAGGAACATGCACACTAAGTCTCTATTATCCTACCACCCAAGAAAAAGACAGAAAAAAAAATTCGTTCTAAACTGGAAGAGGGGGCCATTCTTCTTACTAATCTACCCTTTAAGAAGAAAAATAAAAGAGGCTGAATAATTAAGAGCACCACAAACAACTTCCAAAGGTAATGTTACAATAAAGCCTTAGTAATAACTAGCCCTAAAATGAGGTTTAAAATTATATATATATATACATATATATATACATATATATAAATAATTATAATATATATTGATTCATAATTATAATTATAATATATATTGATTTCAGAGAGGAAGGGAGAGGGAGAGATAGAAACATCAGTGACGAGAGAGAATCATCCATTGGCTGCCTCCCACAGGTCCTACACTGGGGATCAAGCCACAACCTGGGCATATGCCCTGAACTGGAATTGAACTTGGTTCATAAGTTGAAGCTCAACCACTGAGCCACACCAGCCTGGAAGGTATTTTTTTTTATTCATGCAAAATTGTGGGCTAAGTTTCCTATTCAAACCACTGCAGCAAGGACACTGTGGAGCCTGTTTCAGGTAGGGTCTTCTGATGAATCTGCCTAGAGGGGCAGAGGGTGTCATCTGATTTGAAGCCTGTGCTCCTAAGATAGGATTATGATCTCTTTTCTGAAATATGAACTGACCATGTGAGTAAAAATAATTCACGAAAAGCATGTTGGGGGAAAATGTCCATCAACTGTTTTCCTAGAACCCATATGTTGTTTTCATTCCATATTGAAAATAAACAAAATACACCACTCTCAAAAAAAGAGATTTCCTCCTACAAACATACTAAAAACAGACACACAGTAAGTTTAAATATGCCAACATGAGGATGCTTCTGAGAGTGTCCAACAGTTATTGGTTTTTAAGTCATCATTTCTACCTGGCAGTGAAGAGAAACTGATACTGCATGTTGCTATTTCATTTGCCTTACTGTATTGGTTTTTTTGGTAGAAAAAAAAAAAAAAAAAAAAAGACTGGTTCAAATGGAGATATCAGGTGTTTTCTAAATTCGAGTTAAATTCCGGTCAGAATAACTTAGTTAAGAGAGGTAAGAAGTTCTTTCATTACCTTTATAACCATACTTTTACCTTGTACCAATCTATATACATAAAACCCTAATATACAAATAGACCAAATGGTGGACCGACTGAACAACCAGCTGCAATGATGTGTGCTGACCACCAGGAGGTGTGTGCAGAACATGGTGGGAGTCAGCCGTGGTGGGATGGTGGAGCAGGTGAGTGGGGGCACCAGACCATGGCCGGGCACTGGTCACTGTCATAGGGGCAAGCCTCTGGTGGTTACTGAAAACTCTCTGCCCACTTGCGCCACTGTCCTGCTCAGTGCTCATACCTGCTGCTGTCTCCAGGCACCAGCCCTGATCGTTCGGTGCTGTCAGCAGATGTGAATGGGGTTGCTGGCCCCAATTGCCCCTAAGGGCTTCTCCCCCCCCCCCTGCTCCTAAGGGGCAATCAGGGCCGGCAGCCGCCTCTTGCACCTGCTGCCAGTACCAGCCCTGCTCACAGTCAGTGCTGGTGCCACCATTCACACCCACCGCTGGCACATGGCCCCAATCCTGATCACTCGGTGCCTTCAGTGGGTGTGAACAGCAGCTGCTGGCCCTGATCACCCCTGAGGTCTTCTCCACCTTTCCTTGCTCCTGAGGGGCGATAAGGGTAGCAGCTGTTGCTCGCACACATTGCTGGCACCAGCCCCAATCCTTCTACACCATCAGTGGGTGCAAGTGGGGCCTGTGCCATCAGCATATGGGATTGGTGTTGGTGGGAGTGGGGCTGCCAACAGACAGGGGACCTGGGGCCATGGTGGGAGGGACCGGGCAGGGGTGTGGAGGATGGGCCGAGACCCGCCGCTATGCCCACCACAGCCTTGCAGCCCACAGTTCCTTTCAAGGTGCACAAATTTGTGCACTGGGCCCCTAGTTTCTTTATAAACTGCTTTTATAGTCCTATGTTAATGTTAACTTTTATTTATATCAACATAAATGCTTTGTTTTTCTGGAAAGTTTTGTATAATGGATCCTTCTATAAAAATCCACAACATATGCTGGTGAAGATTTCAGCACACCCACAGTAAGTTTTGATAATAAAAGAATTGTGTGAAACAAGCTTATCAACTTGAATCATTAATCTGTGGCATGTCACTTTGGCTTGTTTGAAAGTAGATATGCAGCAGGTGGTCAGTTGGAGGGCACATTCAACCTGAGTTTTCTGACTATAAAGAGTGTCTTTAAAAAAAATCATATTACATTTCTTAAAAATAGATCATGCATCATCATGAATGTCTTCTATTGCAAATTCAGGATTTGTTCACAAGAAATCATTGTTTAAATGCTAATGCTTTATGCCCTAAGCATTGTGTTTGAAATTAAAAACAGAATTAGAAATATTCCCTTAGCTCTTGGGCAAAGCCCAACAATAATGGCAACTACTTTTTAAAAGATCAAGACTCCTTTGGAAGCTATATTATTTTTACAAGGCAATGCCATGAAAAAAAAAATAAACCTTTATAAATGTGCTTAGATTTCTCAAAGAGTTTCAGAGAATTTCTTCCTTTCTCATTTCAAACATCAATTTTAGCAATTATACATTTTGTCAGTTATTTTGACATAGAAAAATATAAGTTGTATTTCTTCATTACACCTCATACCATTATGCAAATACTTAGTCTCTGATGATAATGTCCATCTCTAAGTACCCTCTAGCTGAGTTTTGACAGTGACTAACTGAGTCAAGATCTATCAGGTTTCTTATATCTCAAAGTGTGCGATTACTAGTGGGGAGGTGTTTCTGGC
>NW_006287829.1:1726288-1737325 GCF_000327345.1 Myotis davidii | reverse complement strand
CCATTGGTTATGTTTTCCTGGAGAACCATGACTGATACAGAGCTGTTCCAAGGTGGAATTCTACTTTTATAACTGAGGTCGGAAGACACTGATATACAATGTCCAAAATATAGATGGGTTCCTTAAGCAAAAGTAATATTAACTTTCTGTGAAACAATTCATCCTAAATGACTGGGACCAGCTGAAAATAGTTAAAAATGGATATCTGTTAGTAATTGTTCACTAGCATATTCAACTTTAGAAGTGAAAAATATTATTTGTGTTTAAAATATTTGTTGCTTCATCTGTTTAATTCACTGCTAAAGCCCTAGCCAATTTGGCTCAGTGGATAGAGCATCAGCCTGCAGACTGAAGGGTCCTGGGTTCATTTCTGGTCTAGGGCACATATCTTCATTGCAGGTTCCTCCCCGGCCCGGGCCCTGGTCAGGGTTCCTGCAGGAGGCAACCAATTGATATGTTTCTCTCATATCAATATTTCTCTCTGTCTTTCCCTCTCTCTTCCACTCTCTCTAAAATTCAATGGAAAAATACCCTCAGGTGAAGATTTAAAAAAAAGTACACTGATAAATTCTGATACAGATGGGAAAGATAATTAGAAATCTGTGGTGTTCTTAGCCTCGCAAGAGAAATAGATGGTGGGTCTAGCTGGAATGTTTCAGTGGTTGAGCATCAACTTATGATCCAGAAGTTCACTGTTTGATTCCAGGTCAAGGTACATGCTCCGGTTGCAGGCTGGATCCCCAATGTGGGTTGTGCAGGAAGCAATCGATCAATGATTCTCTCATCATTGATTTTTCTCTCTCTCCCTCTTCCTTCCTCTCTCAAATCAATAAAAAAGATATTTAATTTAAAAAAGATGGTGGGAGCAATGTTCCAGGCAGAGGCAGTGTTATGTACTAAAAACATGTTGAGGAGAATGAGGTAATAAGCTTAACAATCATATGTTGAGAATATATGGTTCATGTATAGGACATTGCCAAGAAACTCAGCGTGGACAGTAGACCATAGTTAGAATTTCTGAGCCTTATTTTTTTATATATACAGTTTTGTTTCTGGGGGAAAAACAGGAATTATTTATGGAAATTAAATTTGCTTATTTGTAAAGTGATTATCATATACTATTCACTCCATAATACGGTTGCTTTATGACTAGCAGTGTTGACCTTATAAAGTACTAGAGGCTCGATGCATAAAATTCGTGCGAGAGTAGGCCTTTCTTACCCTGACTGCTGGCACTGGCTTCCCTCTGGCACCCAGGACCTGGGCTTCTCTTGTAGGCCCAACTTCATCTGGAAGGTTGCCCAGAAGGACGTCCAGAGGATGTCCGGTCTAATTAGCATATTATGTTTTTATTATTATGGATGGCCTGACAGATATAGAACACCAACACATAGTGACTATTCAGTACATGGTCCGCCCTCTTTAACTCTGTGTCACTTCCATCAGCTACTATTTAAGCTGTCACAGGTCAGGCATTTATCACCATGTTTGGTCCATAGTAAAAAACTGAATATTGATAGTTTTAAAAATTCACACACAGATCTGTATATTTTCAAGCAACCACCAAGCAGTTAAGTGCCTTTTTGCTAATGTTCAAAGTCTTTAGTGGAGTGACTTCAACATAATGCCATTACCCCTAACTAGTCACATAACAAACATATGGTCAAGTTTCTGACATAAATAAAGACTAAACGCAGGAAATATTTTTTAAAAAACCCTTCAGGAGTGGGTAAACACTGTTTTTGGAATGGAAAGATCTGAGTTTTAAAACTAGCTATTCCAGTAATTAACTATTGCAATATTGGAAAAAGTACTTAAATATTTTTGAGTTGCAATTTTACTGTCATATAATGAACAAGTTGAATTAAATGATTCATGAGGTCCCTTTGGGCTCTAATATTCCAGGATTGTGAATGTTTACAGTCTGTGATTCATATACAGGCATATCTTACCAAAGGGAATTATAGCAAACACTACTAAATCATTGTTATCCACACAATGAATGTGATGCGACTTAGTTCTATAGGGATTATACTACTAATAAAAAGAAAGTAGTATGTGAACAGATTTGAGGGGTTGCATAGGTGCTTGCTTGGATGTCTGAATTTGCTAAGCTAGAAACCCAGAATTATTTCTCCTTTTGTCCTTTTAAGATGAGTCCCTTAAAAAGCAGAATACTCCAGTCTGTAGAACCAACCATATGTTCTTGGAACAAATGTTTGAGATATGAGATACTGCCTGGGAGGTTATTTAGGGGAAAAGAGGAAAAAGAATCTTGAATGATCAGGGTCAATATCTCCCCATAACCGATAATCAAATAATGCTAGATACTGATGAAAGTAGATTAACCAGCTGATTCTGTAGATATTTCTCTTCTTTCAAGAGTTGATAATACATTTCTTCATATGCATTTTTAGCTATTGACTGCTTCTCAGAGTCAGGCTCTTTTAAAAAATTAGTTGATTTTTTCCGGCTGTTTTCTTTTTGTTGAAGTATCAAGATTATGGCTTGCAAAGCCAAGAAGCAGCTATGCTCCCAAATGTCACTTGTATTATCACAGCCTGCCCTGACATTTGATGCCAAATATGATTGTGTAGATTGGGTGTGTAGGTTGACTAATGAAATCTGTCCAGTGCCCGAATGTAACAATAGTCACTTGTCTTAGTCTTAAATTTTTGAAACAATTGTTTCCAGAAACTTGGGTTATTTCTAAATCTCTAAGGATATTTTATCAGGTTCTTTAAGCAATATTTTTTCCTTCCAGAGAATACAACTACATCCCCAAAATGGCATGAGGATTATAACTAAAATTTGTTTTGAAACAAAGTATTGCAATGTTTTAATTATCAATAGTAATAGATTTATTACATTAACTGAAATATAATTTCTTTGCATAAATTTTAACTTTAAAAATATCTAACAAAATGCTAATCAAAGATTCAGGTGATTTGAATTAGAAAACTGATCTTTCTTATCAAAGATTTTATCTGTTTGATGACAAGTTTTTGAGTAAACCCAAATAATGCTAATTATTCATATTCTTTGTCTATTTGATAGATATAATACTAGATTTTTTCACCATGGACACTCAGTCAAATATTCAGATGAACTGAAAGTTAAGAATAATTTATCCTTCTATATCTCATTAAGATTTTTTAAAGTAATAATTCACAATTCATCATTTACATACAGTCTCCATGTTGTTTTGCTGTATTTGTTTACCAGCTGTACTGTTTTTTACTTTGTATTTTCATAGTATGCTTTGCCTAAAAAGCACTAAGCATGCTTTTATCACCATTGTGATAATACCATTATACTAAACATTATTAAATGCTTAATATTAAATTTTCAAGAAGTAAAATGGAAACTTTTTATTGACCAATAATCAAGTTTTGAATATTAAATCTTAATTAAGAATTAAGATAGAGCTTAATTTAATAGAACAATCTCATTGTTTTTTAAATAAGCAATTCTGATAACCTCAACTGAAAAATATACATATTTGGGAACTGGAAAAGTTATTTAATTGTTTTTTTCTGATAAGTTCTGATGCTGAAAATTTTTATTCATCAAAATAAGATAAGTGACTTTGAATAACAAACTTTTGTTCCAAGAGGTCATGTGAGGTGTCTTCCCAATTCTGTTCTTCTTCAAATGTGTCAAGTAATCTAGTAATGTTTGCAATAACAGGGACAAAAGCATGTCTTAGCAAAACAAAAGTTGGTCTAATTTTTGAAATTATATGTAAAGACCTTATACATCTGCTATCCTCCAAAAATGTCTTTATAATATCACACCACCGTGAAGAGTTGATGGTCAGCCCTAGCTGGTTTTGCTCAGTGGATAGAACGTCAGCCTAAGACTGAAGGGTCCTGGGTTCAATTCTGGTCAAGGACACATGCCCGGGTTGCAGGATTGATTCTCAGTGGGGGCCGTGCAGGAGGTAGCCAATCAATGATTCTCTCTTATCATTGATGTTTCTATGTCTCTCTCCCTCTCCCTTCCTCTTTAAAATCAATAAAATATATACATATTTTCTTTAAAAAAGAGTTGATGGTCAATGCTCCAATTTTGTCATCAATGAGTTTTGTATGTTTTGCATGTGGAATACTGATATAAATGGACTTTGTAAAGATAGATTAAGGCTGTCTATTGAGCTGATAGATCTGAAAAATATTCTGTTATGCAAAGATAGTCTCTATTATGCACACACACATGTTAAGGGTTTTAACCATAAAAAAAAACCCACACACACTAAAATTGTTCTTTTGCCTCAATCAAGAAGGGAAAGCTTTCAGCATAAAAGAAATTTCAATATAAAATCATCTCTATTTGTTGTAATTTCCTGATTCTAGACAAATATGAGAAAACATGTAAAGAATTCAGGGGTCTTTCTTTACAATGATTGATATGTTTTTACATTTTATGCATACCCCCATGTCTTCTGCACATCCAGGGTGGTGTGGGTGGAGGATAGTGGGTGTAAGATATGGTGCATTATTTCCTGTGATACAGATTGACTATGTGAAGCCATCCTTACTTTGCACCAACTGTGACTTAGTACTCTTTGTGCTTATCCTTATAAATCACTTCCAGACTATGTCATGAACTTGTTAATAAGTTTTAAAATCTCTACTCCAGTTGTACTAGTTGGCAAAGACTGGCAGAACAAAAGGTCTCCATGGTCACAGTATTTAGCTCATAAATAACACAATAAATAACAACATCAGAGGATTATCTATTAAGAGTGAATAGACTAGATTTTATTATAGCCATGATAATATTTATTGCCTTAGTTTTTAGCTATATCTGTGACCTTACAATGAACTATTTTATTTGAAGTATCTTCCCAATTCTTTTTGCTTGTATTGTCCCTGATTATTATTTAAACCTTTTCTGGTATAGCATGTGATAACTTTATTTGCAAATTACTCCAGCAAATATAAGCTTTGAAAGCAAATAAAACATAATAAATGACTATTATAAAATTTCAGCATTTTTTTTGCCAGTGAGAGTGTTAACAAGCATTCCTAAAATGCTTGAACATCTTTCCACTTTGTTTCATTCTTTGGAAATTTCACAATGATGCTTAAGGTCAGATAGTGTCACATCAGGATTTGGAAGCATTTCAAGACCTATAAAAATTAGCTTGTTCTTATTTACAGGTTCATGAAAATTTAAATTTCAAATATGTAGACTAATAATAGCCTAGGTGGCATCACACCCTCACGTTGTCACAAGATGGCCATCACAAGATGGCCACATGCACAGCAGAAGCGGGGCCAGACGGCCTCTCGCATGGTGAGGACTGAGGGTCCCGTGGCTCTGTGCAGCATGGAGTAGGCCAGTCCCGGGGTCTCTGCCGCCTCCCGGCAGAGGAGGCAGGTTGAGGCAGGGGAGGGCAGTTGTGAGTAATCAGACCAGCAGGGGAGGGCAGGTGGGGATGATCAGGCTCTGGAAGGGGAGGGCAGTTAGGGGCCATCAGGCCAGCAGCAGAGCAGTTAGGGGGCGAATAGGCTGACAGGCAGAGCGGTTAGGGGCAATCAGGCAGGCAGGCAGGCAACCAGTTAGGAGTCAGCAGTCCCAGATTAAGAGAGAAATGTCCCAGATTGGAGAGGATGCAGGCCAGGCTGAGGGACATTTCTGCCCCCACCCCATGCATGAATTTCATGCACCAGACTCTAGTTTTTTCATAATATCTTCAATATTTATTTTGCAGTGATTACTTCTATTAATCAGTGTGTCTCTCTGTATATGCAAACTTCATAAAAATCAAACCTATCAATATTAATAGTAGTGTTAGTAATAATAACTATAATTTAATATTTATACTATAGACCTGATACTATTTAGAACACTTTAATCATGTTCACTTTTTGACTCTTCTTATTAAATTGAAACTAGAGCACCAGTACACAAAATTTGTGCATGGGGGGGGGGTCTCCTCAGCCCATCTTGCACCCTCTCTAATCTGGGACCCCTCAGGGGATGTCTGACTGCTGGACAATCTCAGGCAGTGGTCATCCCTTACTGCCCCCCCACCTGCCTGGTAACGCCCCAACTGCCCCCGTGCTAGCCTGATCACCCCTCACTGCCCCCCTCTGCCGGCCTGGTTGCCCCTTAATCCCCCTGCCGGCCTGGTTGCACCATGTAGCCTGCTGCTCAGTCTTTCGGTCATCCCTCACTGACCACCTGCCGGCCTGGTTGCCCCACTCAGCTTGTTCAGTCGTCCGTTTGGTTGCAATGGCCCCTGGCTCTTTATATATATAGATAACTTTCACTCTTTATGAACTAGCATTCTCTTCTTTAACTACTTATCCAAAATAAGTTCAATAAAGAATAAATCAATAATATACATACAAATATGTATATGTATATACAAAATCAGAGCACAAAATCAATTTCAACTCATACTTATTTTATGTATACATAATTGGCAGGCTTAATATTAACTTCTAGAAATGGAGTACTGAGGCCTTAAAGAAAAAACTGAGTTTCATACATGTCAGTTCAGCATGTGAAAACCATACCCCTCAATTAGATCATCCTCTGTCCATACTTTCAAACAATAATGGTAAAAGATTTCATTGTAAAGGCTTAATTCCTTCTGGGCTCTCTGAGCACCACATCTATAACTGACCTGCTCATAATAATACAGATTACTTTGTCACTATTTACTTTATCTGCATCATAAAGCAGCAAAACATGTATTAAGTCTTACGCTGGGTGTGTTACTTATATTTTTGTATTGCACATTAAGAGAAATAGCCAAATAGTAGAACAGTCATTGCATATGTGTAAGACTGGAGCTTTGATAAAATGCACAAGTTATTATTGCATATACTTAAGAATGAAGCTTTTATAAAATGTGTAAGTTACCTGTAAAATTCTTTTAATAATTGTGAGTTCTCCTTTCAGCTGAGGGTACATAATTTTACTTGATTTATGCATATTGCTTATGTATGTCAATCATGCCATTGGTCATTATTAATGTGGGCGTTATCCCTTTGTGAGTACAAAAAGGAGAAACGAAAGAAAATTCCCCACTCACATCACAGGAAAAGTCTTTTTTTAAAAAATCCATAAATACACTCTGCCCTGGTGGCTGTTGGTTGGAGCGTAGCACCATATGCCAAAAGGTTTCCAGTTTGATTCCGGTCAGGGCACACGCCTGGGTTGTGGGTTCACTCCTGGTGGGGATGCAGTAAGGGGGCAACTGATCATGTTTCTCTCTCACATCGATGTTTCTCTCTCCCTCTTCCTCTCTCTAAAACCAATGAAAACATATGCGTGGGTGAGGATTAAAAAAAATAGATAAATAAAATCCACAAATAAGAATATATGAGTACTGCAGCTAGCTGTTAGCCCCAGGATTGATGACTGCACATAAAAGACCGCAGCAGAGGCGGATTTTACCCTCCCCTCTCTGACTTTCTAAAATGACACAGAAGCTTGCATGTTCTGGGCGCCATTCCCAGAAGTACAGCGTTCTCTCCAAAAGCCACAGATGCTCTTCTGGGAACGAGGTGGTGGCAAACACAGATGAGCTGACGGTGTGCCCCGGTTCCTGGAAACACTGCCTTCTGGAGACCAGGCTTTCAGGAAAGACACTGCGCTCAACGTGTCCTGTAGATTTTAAAACTCTACGTAGGAGGGAAACGCAGGTTTGTTGGTGTTTGGAGAAATTGCTAATGCATTCATTGAAACTGGAGACATGGCCGTTCGGGTTTCTGAGGCACCGTGTAAAGAAATAATAGAAACAGTCACTTCACCACCGCCAGCAGACCAATGCATTGTGCTTTGCCTGAGAACGCCACACTGTAAAATACTTTTAAAATAAAACAGTTGCTGACAATACAGATGTCCTGCATTACCATAATTACTTATATTTTATAACGATGATACCTTAAATTAATAAGGTGATAAATTTTAAAAGTCACCGTGGCAATCATCAACCAAACTCTTCGTCTAATAGGTCCCTAGAGATAAGTGTGTTAGTCTAGATGAGTCAGCCATGACACAAAGGGAGCTCTCCTGAGTTCAAGGGTAACGTTTCACCATCACCAGTCTCCAGTTTTGATTTTATGGTCTCATTTGAGAAGTCTAGAAAACCCACAGAGCTATTACTGCCCTCATTTTGAAATACAGAAATGGGAGCCCAAACCATTTACCAAATTGCTTTACAAAATATATTTAGCAGGACTACAAAAGTCCTCAGGAGCTAAATTAATTGAATAGCTACTCAATTCGTTGACATACAATTACAAAGAATGAAGTTTTCTGACTCACACTTGCCTTTGTGTTTAGATACTTAAAAGATAAAATCATTATTCAATGATGCAAAAACCAATCCGGTGCCCACTGATTTTTTTTTCCTATTAGTGGAATCATTCATGATATAAGGAATGTAATAAATCCCAATCTCGTGAGCCTGTTGGCTCTTGGGGCTTTGGTGTAATTTTCTGCTCGTATGTCATTCTCTTCTACACGACATCACAGTGCTCAAAGTTAGAGGTCACACTCTATTTATTCTCAAGTGTGTGGTTCCCAGCACAGAACCTAGTATAGACTAGGCTTTCAGTAAATGCTTTCTGGAAATGAATGATTCAGGATGTATAATCATTTTTTTTAAAAAAAGAGCCATTGCCTTTCAGTAATTACATCAAAATCAGACACAGGAAGCAAAGAGAAACTACTATGTAATCTCCGTCTGATATCACATCTGAAATATGTTTGCCAAGTTGGACATGCAGTGTTTCAATTACTGAGCACTTTTATGTCACTAAGCTCTGTCTTTAACCTCACACTATTTTCCCATTTATTATATATAAAGAATAATCATTAAACATCACAGTACAAGAGGAGATAATATGCTTACCCAAGTTAATTGATTTTTTCCCTATATGTGTTTCATATATGAGTTGCTTGTTCAGAGCAAACACTTTTGAGAATTTTCTAGAACTTGCACATTTTCTATTGCAGCATTCATTTTTATTTTTCCCAAACTTGCAGCATATTTATTAAAAGATGGAAAAGAAACTAAGATGTTCACAAATCAATCATTTCCTTTGCCAAGAGAAAAAATATAAAAATACAAAATGGTGTCGCCTGCATCATGTATGTCCAAGTTTAGTGGCTTCTGATAGATAATTTAAAACAGACTATCTAATCTCAGAGGGAAGGCGGGGGTGGGTGATGGGTGGGAAGAGATTAACCAAAGAACTCGTATGCATATGTGCATAACCCATGGACATAGACAATAGGGTGGTGAAGGCCTGCGGCAGGGGGCAGGAGTGGGATGGGTTAGAAGAGGTCAATGGGGAAAAAAGGAGACATATGTATTGCTTTCAATAATAAAGATTTAAAATAAACAAGGCAAATACATATTAGAAATATCCCTACAGCTTCAATTGCCTTGCTTGGGACAAATACATTTGTGTATTAGTTGGACAGTATGTTAATGCTTAACAGAACACGTGTGTCTGCTGATCTGTCATGCTACCGGATTTTATTGTGGAGTAATGCCAGTAAAAAATCTGCTCCTTTTCTTGATTATATTTGGCAGACCTATTGTTCTGTGCATTTGCAGGTAGCAGTCACTCAAATATAATGATCTAAATGCATTCCAAATATTGATTTCTTGACAAAGATTTTCCTACTGCCCTGGAGAAAAACATTGTATAAAAAACCATATACATTATCCGGATTTTATTGTGGAGTAATGCCAGTAAAAAATCTGCTCCTTTTCTTGATTATATTTGGCAGACCTATTGTTCTGTGCATTTGCAGGTAGCAGTCACTCAAATATAATGATCTAAATGCATTCCAAATATTGATTTCTTGACAAAGATTTTCCTACTGCCCTGGAGAAAAACATTGTATGAAAAACCATATACATTGTCTGTGTTCTTTCTGTTAGTGTGTGTGTGTGTGTGTTGGTCCAGCATATTACTCTTTTTTCCCCCAAGAGGAACAATAACACTAGCCTGCTTGAATAGATTAGCATGCCCAAATCAATTAAATTATTCAATTATTTAAAAAGTGAATACAGCAATTCAAAAAGAAATAAAGGAAAATAGAAGAATGGGAGGGGCAAAGCATTTTATCATTCTCTATGATATGGGTAACAGTACTGCTTACTCTATGAAAGAAGGTTTACTTAATTTTTCTAAAGCAAGCCAGAAAAATGTCCATGATGATTCACACTAAAAGGCACAGAGGACTGGAAATCACATGTGGTAAAAGTTTTTATTCTTTAATTTTTAAATTATTCATTCAAGTAATACTACTGAGTATCTACTTTGTACCAAGTACTCTTATAGAGACTAACATATATATCAGTAAATAAAACATGTAAGTGCTGGCTGAGCTTACATGCTGGTAGACAATGATAGAAGTAGATAGATTAACAAGTAAATACATTCTTTGTCAGATGATATTAAATACTGTGGAGAAAAAAGAAGTTGGTAATATATAGTCAGTAATATTGTAATCACTGTGTATGGTGACAGATGGTAACTAGATTTTCAAGGAATTAAGAGGTGGAGATGGTTTACATGTAAACTGTGATGTGTAGATAATCACACCAAGAACATACCAGCAGGAGTATAGTTTGGTGACATGAATAAGGAAGGCGCTGGACAAAGACCTGGGAGCAGCTAATTGAGGGGGTAGAAGAGAAACGCGCTACCACTTGAGAGCACCCTCCCTCAGTGAGGTCCATCTTTCAGTTAGAAGTGAAAAAGAAGTATTCACTATGGAGGTTCAGGATGTGTGGGGTTTTCTTTTTTTATTATTTGTATTGACTTTATTAGAGTGACATTCGCTAATAAAATCACACAGGTTTCAAGTGTACAGTTCTATAAAACACCATCTGCATATTCTATAGTATTTCCACCACCCAAAGTCAAGTCTCCTTTCATCACCATTTATCCCCTTTACCCTCGTCTACCTTCCCCCACTCCCTTACCCTCTGGCAATCACCATGCTGTTGTCTGTGTCTATGAGCTTTTTTTTTTTTTCCTGAACCTTTCACCA
>NW_006287829.1:1715011-1726243 GCF_000327345.1 Myotis davidii | reverse complement strand
CAAAGTCAAGTCTCCTTTCATCCCCATTTATCCCCTTTCCCCTCGTCTACCTTCCCCCACTCCCTTCCCCTCTGGCAATCACTATGCTGTTGTCTGTGTCTATGAGCTTTTTTTTTTTTCCTGAATCCTTTCACCATTTTCACCCAACCCTATCCCTTCTCCCCTCTCTCTGTATCTATGAGTCTGTTTCTATTATGTTTGTTAGTTTATTTTATTCATTAGATCCCACATATCAGTGAAATCATATTTGCCTTTCTCTGATTGGCTGATTTCATTTAGCATGCTCTCCAGGTCCATTCATTCTGTAGCAAAGGGTAAGATTTCCTTGTGTGTTTGTGTGTGTGTGTGTGGGGGGGGGGGGGTGTGGGGGGGGTGTTTTTGTTGTTGAGGAAGCTGAGAGTTTTTTAGGCTTCCAGAAAGGTTCATTCCATTGTGTAAATGTACCACGGCCTTTTTTTCCTAATCATCTACTGATGGGCACGTGGCTGCTTCCAAATCTTGACTATTGTAAATAATGCTGCAATGGACATAGAAAGTACCTATTCTTTTGAATTAGTGTTTCAGGTTTCTTCAGATAAATTCCCAGAAATGGAATTTCTAGGTCTTAAGGCAGTTCCATTTTTACTTTTTGAAGTAACCCAATACTGCTTTCCACAGTGGCTGCACCAATCTGCATTCCTACCAACAGCCTTAAGGGTTCCCTTTTCTCCACATTCTCCTCAACACTTGCTGTTTGTTGATTTATGGATCAGAGCCATATTCTGACAAGTGTGAGGTGCTATCTCATTGTGATTTTAATTTGTATTTCTTTGAGGATTGCTGACATTGAGCACCTTTTCATATGTCTGTTGGTCACATGTATGTCCTCTTTGGAGAAGGTCTATTCAGGTCTTTTGCTCATTTTTTAATTGGATTGTTTGTTTTTGGTCTTGAGTTGTGTAAGTTTTTTATAAATCTTGGATATAAATCCCTTGTTATGGTAGATGTATCATTGGATATAAATCTTGGATATAAATTCCGTGTTATGATCTCCCATTCACTGGGCTATCTTTTCATTTTGTTGGTGATTTCCTTTGCTGTGCAAACTTTTTAGTTTAATCTAGTCCCATTTGTTTATGTTTTCTTTTGTTTCCCTTACCTGAGAAGAAATAGCAGAAAAAGTATTGCTACAAGAGAAAGAGATTTAACTGCCTATGTTTTCTTCAAGGATTTTTATGGTTTCAAGTTTTACATTTAAGTCTTTGATTCATTTTGAGTTTATTCTTGGTTATGTTATAAGAAGGTGGTCTAGTTTCATTTTTATGGATGTATTTGTCCAATTTTCCCAACACTATTTACTGAATAGACTGTCTTTACCCCATTGTATATTCTTTCCTCTTTTGTCAAATATTAATTGACCATAAAGGCATGGGTTTGTTTCTGGGCTCTCTATTCTGTTCACTTGATCTATATGTTTTTTTGGGTTTTTTTTGCCAGCACCGTGCTGTTTTGATTACTATATACTGGTAGTACAGTTTGATATCAGGTAGCATGATTCCTCCAACTTTGTTCTTCTTTCTCAAGATTGCTGTGGCTATCCAGGGTATTTGTGATTTCATATAATTTTTGGAACTTACCCACTAACCTATGAAGATCCCAGGTATAAAATAGAGACTGTTCTCCAATATTTCAGATAAAATGAACACTTTTTATAGTTTTATTGTATGAAGCAATGCGATATGCTGTAGGTGTTGAGTTTTTTTGTTTTTTGTTTTTTATTTTGGTTAGCCTATTAGGAATGCTTAACAAAGTTGCTTCAAATGGTGACTATATATCTTGACATGTAGCTATAATTAGAGGCACAGAAAAGTCAACTGCAAACAGAATATTATTACAGAAGACAGACCACATGAAAAATTGATTATGTTGTTTATCCTGTGACTATCTGACCATGCAACAACCATGTGAAAGATTGATTTTAACCTCTATACCTTTAAAATTATTACTCAGTGAAGCTTCAACTTTCATTAAAGATAAGAGCATTTGAAGAAAAAAGCAGTGTTGCCCCTTTCAGAAATTGTTAGATTTGCTTTCAATTATTTTATATTTTTATACTATTTAAAAATCAGACAACACTTCAAATACTTTTTATAATGTCACAAAATGGACAATGACATAAAAAGAGGTGTTCTACTATGTAGTTATGATTTCTAGCCCCATAGATCCAGGACCATATATCCAAGTTCTTGCCTCTCCAAGTTATACTACAATAGGCCAGTTATTAGCAATGTTTTCAAAATGAAACTATTATTTTGATTAACTCTTCTTTTTTGTGGGATCTTTATTACTTCCCCAGACTTCTTTTCTTTTCTTCCTGGAAATAGCAAGATTGCTTCTCCTATCTTCATTTGCACTTAGTTGCAGGTAGACCATGTGACTAAATCCTATCCAATGGAATATGGTGAAAATAAATATATTCCACTTCTAGGTTTGACACATTAAATTCCCCACCCCCCATCCTCACTGCTCTCACTGTCTCACACTGTGAGCTAGATGCAGAGAACCCATCAAATGTCTCTAAGGACCTGAGGGATGAAATAGCTACAAGATAAAAAGTGCCTGTTTCCGTGAATTACAGCATGTGAAGTCACCCACAAAACATCAGCATCGAGTGAAAAATAAGCATGAGTGAAAAATAAACTTCATTACCATTAACCACTGATATTTTTGTTTTGCTTTTTAGCAGCAGTTATCCTTTCCTGACTACTAGTATGTACTTTTATTTGACCTGACATTCTTTTTTCTGTGATGGCCAAGAAAACATACCAGATACAGAAAGACTGAGAGTAGGAATAGATGCAATAACTATAATCAGTTCTTTCCCAGTCATCCAATAAGACTTTTTAATTAAAAATAGAAGGGTTACTAACTTTAGTCATGGCAATAAGGCTTAGGCTTGACTCAGAATTTGAAAATCTAGATGCTTCAGTTTCATATAAATTATCTCCAGTTCAAAAACATTAATCAGAAAGAAAAATGATGATCAAGGTAGCCACAAACATAATTTGTCTGGAATATACTCAGTGGCTTTAAATGTATATATTCTGAACAATACCATTTTTAGACATGACTTATAGTGCTAAATGTATATGTTGACATTGAGGGCTAGAGGGATTAATACTCAAAATTCCTCTTTAGCCTGGAAAGTGTGGCTCTGTGGTTGAGCATTGACCTATGAACCAGGAGGTCACGTTTAATTCCCAGTCAGGGCACATGCCTGAGTTGTGGGTTCGATCTGCAGTGGGGGGCATGCAGGAGGCAGCCGATCAATGATTCTCTTTCATAATTGATGTTCCTATCTCTCTCCTCTCCCTTCCTTTCTGAAATTATATATATATAATTCTTCTTTAAATAGCATTACAGAGCCATGACAGTTGGGTATTACAATGGCAATCACACTGTGTACTCTGAACTCCTTAGGCTACCAAATACACCGACTCTAATAAGGCACTATTATGACACAGCCAGAACGGAGGAATTCTAAGCTCATTAACTTCTAGAAGGATGGTATTTGTTTTCACTTTACCAAACCAAGAAGCAATCCACCTTGAAATGTTTCTTTTGCAAAAGACTGGGCATTGTTTTGACCTACTTTGGCAACTCAGATGCCCTCATGCGAATGTCCCTGTGGAACTGGAAAATACATTGAGCACATTGTAAAAATAAGAGGAAAATCTCAAGAAAATTAACATTTTCTAGCTATTAGATATGGTCATTAGCAATATTCAGAAATATTCTGACAGCTTTCACTACGATTTCCTCCTCTTTCATTTTAAAAAAAATTCTACTCTAAAGAAATACATTCAGCTAAGTTATAATTAATCTGGCTGTCAAAAGTGATTATGTCCCATCAGCTGCTTAGCATCCTCAGGTAGACAAAGAGTAGCAGCAGTATTGTTTTCTGTCTTATCAGGTCAAAGCAGTGGCAACTTTAATTAGAGTTATTGTTAAGACACTGCTTAGAATATTTAACAATAAATTGTCATATGTATGCTCCTACACCTTTTAGTTTAACCTTATTGAGGGAGGGGGAAATTGTGATTTACTAATTGGCAAGACTCCTCTTATAATATGTGTCCTACCAACACCCCTTCTTGTATTTAATAACCAATGATATCAGCTGGCCTACTAATTCCACCAAAATGTTAACAATCTAATTAGTTTATTTTTACTATTTAATAATATATCAAAAATTAAGATCTCAAAGCATAAAGCCCATGAAAATCAGAACTAAATATTTGTGGATTGTTTTTTTTCTACATAAATTACCATAGTATAGGGAAAAGACGCATTTTATTTAAAATGTCAAATAATTGATTATAAACTTTCAGGAACATTTATTTTTTAAATTAGCCATGAATGTAGACTCTGTTGTAATTTCTCTATATATTTTTAAAGTATGGTGCACAACTCACAACAAGCAAAGTATTTTATGTGCAATAAATGTTTTAATTGAGAAAATTATAGATAAGTCTGTAGTAATTTTAAATAGAATCACCTCTCAAGATTTTATACATTAATTGTCCCTGTACAGTTTTTGCTTAGAGAAAAAATTCAGAGTAAAATAAGAAGCTTGTCTTAATAGAGATAAATCCAGCTAATGAAAATAAAAATGAATTCTTTTGTCTTTTTTTTTTTTTTAGCAAGCGTATTGTTTAAAAATGAAGAACATTTGTTTTTAATCTGGCTGCTAACTTATAGACCTTACTTATGCTAATTTTCCAGGAAATTATGTTCACTTCTTTAAGAAAACATTTCTTGTTACATACTGACTTCCAGGTCATGGCATATGCAACTTGAGATAATAAGACTAGCAATTACTTTTCTATTTTGACACACTAGTGCAAGAATGTTATGTGACATTTAATGAAGTAGGCCATTGCTGCCTTTAGGATGTACTCAGGCAGTCCTTGACTTAGATGGCTTAGCTGTCCATTACACACAAATAATTGACCAAGAATGACCAGTGTCTTCTGGAAATCTGCCCCCCTCCCCCAACAGCCCTTTTCCCCATTATTTTTGCTTACTTTTTCTGCAAAACAATGCCTGGAGTGATCTATCTCCTCTTTTCCAACGAGAACTCTTTCCTGGAACTTTTCTTCATCAGACTTACAAGAAGAGTTCATGATCATGGACTGGGCTGGCTGTCAGAGGCAAGATAACGTACAAAAAGGAGATAAGCTGCAACTCCATTAATTTCCACCGATTTTCTCCAGCACCACCTGAGATCTCAGTCTCCCGAGAACACCATGCTAGCTCCTCAGGACATCCAATTTATGTTGAATATTTCTCTTCATAGGTATTTGAGGAATATTCATTACACCCTATCTCTTTACTCCAGAATTCCAAATCCTACTCCATGTCTTAGGAAGAAATATATTTAAGATAACATAAAATGTTAAAGAAAAGAGAGGGAGAGAGGGAATGGAGAGAGAGAGAGAGAGAGAGAGAGAGAGAGAGAGAGAATGCTACTCTATTTAGACTTTGATGCAATTTTAGTCTGTCAATGAGAAACACTTCCAAAGTCAATAGACAAGCAAAGTTAGGCCTTTCGTGTGGCATTCGGTACGAAGAAAATAACAGTGCTTACTGACCTGATAGAGTTGGAAGAATTTGGGGAATGAGGTTATGGCCCTCACTGCTCCTCTACCAGTCTAAGCTCCTGGAGTCTCCCCTCATTGTTCAGCATTTCCCCTAGAGTCTTCTCCGTGTCTTACAGCTAACCTCTTATATATGTACTAGAGGCCCGGTGCACAAAAATTTGTGCACTCGGGGGGAAGAGGGGTCCCTCAACCAGACCTGTGCCCTCTCGCAGTCTGGGACCCCTCGGGAGATAATGACCTGCTGGCTTAGGCCTGCTCCCGGGTGGCAGAGGGTAGGCCCAATCCCTAGGTGTGTACGCTAATTACCATGTTTCTCTTTTATTAGATAGGATTAGACCATTGACACCAAGATGGTTGTTCTTCCTGACTTTGAGTGAGGAGAGAGGTGGGGGGAAAGGGAGAGCCCTTGATTCGTCGGAAGTGCACAAATTGTTTTCCTTGTGCTTGGGGTCTATAGTGTTATGTGAGCAGTGCTGAACTTCAGGCATTTAGGAAGATAAATAGGCTTCTGTGAGCTCGTGTAAGAACATAACCAAGACAGATAAACTATTCCTCCAGGCAAAATGCATTTTGAATTTCAAGCACTTAAGTTACCTATAAACTTTTGGAACAGTTTATGGTTATAACTCAAATGCTGTTTTTGATTCCTCCCAAGAAATACAGCAACAAGTTTAGTGAGTTCCTCTGAAGCCCAAGCTCCTCATCTTTGAGAACGTTTTGCCTGGTGGTGGAGATTCTTGGGAAGAGAAGCAAAAGCAACATACATCCCGTTTAAAATTTTGCTTCTATTTTGCCCCTATTCTCAATGTGGATTTTTTCACCCTTTCTTTGTGTGATACACCTTCTTAAGTTTAGTTCCTGGTCATATTTTTATGACCAGGGGGACAGGCAATTTGTTGAAAAGCAGTATGAGTAAGCTGGAGTTTGTAAGCTTAAGTCCTTTGAGCAAGCTAAAGGATTTTTGCTATTTAACTTTTTGAAAAGCAGTAGCTTAAAGTATTATGCCTCATAATGGAATATACATTTAAACCAAGATCCCAAGGAGCAAAACCATAAATCCAGAGGAATCAAGCCTTCTGTCAGGTTACTGACGAGGAGGTACTTGGAGGAGATCTACAGAAAACAAATTCGGAAGGTAAGAGAACCAAAATTAATGTTGAATGCATTTGCAAAAGTGATCAGGACTCTACATAGGTGAGACTGATTTCCTTATTTTTAAGTGAATACCACATTAAGTGTGAGAAATGTAATGATGATTAAGATACAGGTCCTGGCCTGAAAGAATGTGGAGTCTATAGAAGAACACAGTACGATAGTGCGAAAGGCCTAAACATAAAGGAAGATAGGAGATCAGAAAACTCTAATTTAGTTTCTGGAAGTTCAGATAGGAGGGAAGAGTAAAGGAGTGGGTCCTAGAAATTTCACAAAAGAAAGGTTTGTCTCTCCAGGCCAATCTACAACAAACCAGAAAAAGTGACTTACTTGACACAGCAGAATTGCACTTCTAAGTCTTCTCATAAATATCACTCTTTCTACTTAGACTTTCAAGGCAATGTCTCTTTAATAAATACTGGAAAACTTATATTTTCAAGTCTTTGTATCATCAATGAGCTGTCATCTGAGCCAGAAGATACATCTGAGGAAGATAAAAAATATCCCATGTGAAAGTGACAGGCTGAAGTCCTTCAATAGCTCCAGCTAATGCAGTAGCGATGGCACAGGTCTTCCCAGAAGGTCCTGTTGACTTGTGCTCTTTGCAGAGAGGTTGGTGGCCACAGTTCATAGCCATGGAAACATTAAAAAGATTAAAGTGGTTTGTTTCTCCAATGAGACTACTACAAACAGCATTCACTCCCCTGGCAAGGCAAGGTAAATGGAGCCGTTTGGTTCCCAGCAGGACAACACAGCTCTCACAAGCTTTCATTGGCACATTTTTATGAGCAACAAAAGGCTCCAGTGGCTGCAGGAGTTCCTCTCCCCAGAGGAACTGACAAGTGCTTCCCTTGCTTTTTTTCCTTCCCTGGCACACTCAAGCTTTCAAGTTGCTGCCCACAGCTCACCCACCACTCTCCCTTTTGGTGGAGAAATGAGAAAAATGGACACAAGGAGTATTTTTTATTTTTACTCTTTGCATTGAGTGAGCACCCGGGCTAAATTTTTTCATGACTACTTTATTATAGGAATTTGGTTCCATGGCAGCTCTACTTTCTGTGACTGAAATCTGTCCCTGACCTCCAGTGTCCTCTGCATGGTTCTCTTAGGTGCTTGGAATATAGCCATGAGCAAGACAGGGATCCTGTCTTCTATGGGGTTATGCTCAAGTCTAGAAGGAAGCATAAAATAATCCTATATAATAAAACCCTAATATGCTAATTGACCAAACAGCGGAAAAAGTCGTTATGATGTGCACTGACCACCAGGGAGCAGACACTCAAGGCAGGAACTGCCCCCTGGTGGTCAGTGCACTCCCACAGGGGGAGCCCCACTCAGCCAGAAGCCCGGCTCACAGCTGGTGAGCGCAGCAGCAGGGAGCGGGCCTAAGCTGGCAAGCGGACATCCCCCAAGGGGTTCTGGACTGGGAGAGGGCGCAGGCCAGGCTGAGGGACCCTCCCCCAGTGCATGAATGTCATGGACTGAGCCTCTAGTCAATTATAAGATTCTTTGAAAAAGAAAATGAGGGAAGATAGAAACATTATAAGCCTTCTACGCTTCATCCCACTTGTCACTTTTACTCTGTGAAATTATACTTCCTTATAAAGACACTAGAGGCCTGGTGCATGAAAATTTGTACACTGGATGGGGAGAGGGTCCCTCAGCCCAGCCTGTGCCTTCTAGCAGTATGGCAGCCTTCAGGGGATGTCTGACTGATGGCAGGAGGCAACTGGCAAGCCCATCAGGGAACAGCACAGGTGAGCAGCCGGCCCCGCCCCCCACCTCAATCTCCCCTCTGCCACAGCTGGTCGCCTCTGCCCCCCCCCATTGCAGTCTCCTCCCTCTGCCCACTGGCACGCACCTTGGCTGCCAGCCCCCCTCCCCACTGATCAGTTTTTTCGCCATTCAGTAGATTTCCATATTACACTTTTATTATATAGGATAATATATAAGCCACTCTACTTTCTGGGGAATTGAATTTTTAAAAAGGCCCTCAAAATGGGATATTGGGATTGATTTCTCCTGTTCTGATGGATATTGGGGCACCATGATTAGTGGTGCAGTGATAACATTTGGCATATGGTGGCATCACAACCTATGGCTGATGGAAATGAAATTAAAGAAAAAAGTCAAGCATTGGGATATGTGGCAGCTGTATCACTTTAAAGCCTTGGGCAGGGAGCCTGTGAGGGGTTTGAAATGGACTGGTTTATTTTAACTTCAATGGAAGCATTGTAAGAGGAAAATTATAAGCTAAGGCCATCTCATTGCAACTTAGGAAAATTATAAAGGACCACTTTTGCAGATTTTGCAAAATGTAAGGCAACTGTCATTGTCCGCAGTTGCTGACCAGGATCTTGCTCTAAGGTATCAGATCTACAAAAAGTATTGTCCTTGGGACACCAAGTGACAGTGAGATTGAATGAACTCATCCCAAGCTGGGAATTACGAAATCCACAAAACAATATGGTTAAGTGTGCACAGTGGTGACTCACAGTGCAGTAAAATTATAGATTTGGGATCTGGTCAAATGGGCCTGGGAGATCAAAGTGCACTGTATAACCGGCAAGACAGGTAACTTGTCAAGCATTTCTATTACACTGATGACTCTCCTTCAACTCCTACCTGGAGCTAGTGGAGGTAAGGGTTCCCTCCAGGCAAATAATAAGGAAAAAACATGGGCCTACGTCGCAGGCTACATTTGGTTAAAGGTTGATGCTAGCCAAAAATGAATACCTGATGCATCATAGACTTGAAGTACCGTGGTGATGGGAGATGCAGCGGTCACTGTTCCCAATTGTATACTTGATTGTCTAATTTGTACCGGAGGAAAAGTGACCTGAGGTAGTCATCTCATTGTTGGCACAATGGCTTCTGGGCATGCATACACACTGATGCAATAGACCCAACAGCAAGAGCTCATTTTTTCACTTTCCAGCAACTGAGACTGACACAAAGCTCTCTAACTTGAGAAAAATAGCCAGCAACCTGATGAAAGGTAGATTAGACCAAACATTTTACACTCCAGAAGAAACATATTTGTCTTTACTAAAATTAACACTTATTTCATCTTTGTGTTGACTTCTCTTACCATCGTGCTCATGCCAAGAATAATATCTGGAGGTTCCGATGTCTTCATCACCAATTAAAAGGGGACATTGCACCAATAAGGTGTAGTCATGGAATTCAATTATATTATCCATATGTGGTTACTGTGTCTTAATGTCTTGGTAGCTCAGTTGACTCTGCAGTGTCTGATCTTACCTTGTGCCTAAGCTGCGGAGTTGGGCAATCACTCCATTTCGCTCTTGGCATAGGCAGGTGTGCTGTTCAGAATGATTCCATCTCCTTGGCTGTAACTTGTGTTTCCCAACACATGTGACATTCTAATATTGCTTCCTAAGACCTCACCCCTGGGGCTTATTTTAGCTCTGTGCTGTTTTGCTCTGTTGATCATTACAAACTAACAATTAAGACATTCCAAATAATGTTATAAATATATTAAATATTCTGCTTTCACTTTGAAAATAAAATATAGAAAGTTTCCTCATCTATGAAATGAAGATAGTGTTTATTGTCACATATATTAAATATACATTTGATGTTCTCAGAATACTGTGTGGCGTACATTAAGCCTTTGTAACTATTTTTCATTATTATTCATATGTATATCATTCATAAGGAACTCGAAATATGAATAGTTGTATATATAAAAGAAAAAGTAAATCAACATCAATGAACTTCAACTTCAATTTATCTACTGAGATGGAGATATTGCAACCACTAATAGGTAGGTAAATTGATATATACATGTCTAACCGTCTATTGAACTGTTACGAACCTTAACGTTAGAACTTTAACTGCTGCTACAATATTTTTTGGATACCCCATAGAAATAAATCATAATGCAGCTGAACATGTGGTAAGATGTCAGCCTCAGTGTGATTCCTAATCAGATGAAATAACTCCTAGTTTTCCTGCCAAGAGGAGTCCTTACCTTTTTAAGAACACCACTTAATCATCTGGGCACAGGTTATAGATCACTTTTCTTCCATGTAAGTAGTGACATCCAAGTTGAAAAAGGAACCACTCTATACATGTTTTATGGCTTAACATTATCATATACCAAAGGACATATTTTGCTCTTAACTCTTTCTAATTGATAGGTGCATGCAGAAAGGTATTAAATCTTTTAATATCCGAGAGCCATGGTCGGCAAACTGTGGCTCGTGAGCCACATGCGGCTCTTTGGCCCCTTGAGTGTGGCTCTTCCTAAGCCTTAGGAGTACCCTAATTAAGGTAATAACAATGTACCTACCTATATAGTTTAAGTTTAAAAAATTTGGCTCTCAAAAGAAATTTCAATCGTTGTACCGTTGATATTTGGCTCTGCTGATTAATGAGTTTGCAGACCACTGATCTAGCCGAGTCTCAACTG
>NW_006287829.1:1709403-1714796 GCF_000327345.1 Myotis davidii | reverse complement strand
CCTCCGTGTGGCTGCCAGCATTCCCTGACTTGTGGCCTCATCCTTCCCATATCAAAACCAACATCTTCCAAAGTCTTTCTGCTCCATCTTCACATTGCCTTTTCCTCTGTGTGCCTCCAATTTTCTGCTTTCATGAGGATATTTGTGAATAAATGTAAAGCCCACCCAGATAATCAGGACAGTCTTTGCATCTCAGAATCCTTAATCACACCCGCAAAGTCCTTGCCAGGTAGAATAACATCTACAAATTCAAATGATTAGGAATTATTGTCTATGTGAATTCAGCCTACTACAATATTTTGAAATATTAGGATGTGGATTACCACCTGTGCTTGCTGACACTCCATATGCCTTTTCATTGTTTTAGTCTAATGCAAAAAAGAGAGAGAGAGAGAGAGAGGAATTAAAGCTTTCAAGGATACTGTAGATTTTACTTGTTAATCTTGTTTTATTTTTGTTCACCACACTATAAGGTCAAATACGTAAAATCAGAAATTTTTGTTTATTTTTAAACTATAGAAGTATACTTCCTATTTAATAGTTTCTCAAAAAATTTTGTTGGGGAATAAAGAAAGGAAAGAAGAAATAAATAAATGACTATGTCATGAAATTTATTTATTTATTTTTAGTTACAGAGCCAAAAAATAAAATCCTCTAAGTAAATATCCAAGAGTGAATTTTCTAGCTCTAAAATTGTTCAGAAAGATCTGGTACAACTCTCTTTTGGCAATTTTCTCAACGTATTTGTATGCTCAAGGATGGTTCAATAAGGCATGTATACCTTCCAAACCTAACTGAAGTATATTTGGGTTGGGCTGGGGACATCTTCAATGTGGAGGAGCTAAATACCAAAGGTGTAGAGAGGTGGCTCTACATTGTGTAAGGCATGGACTATGGTTGCAACCAATGCAATTTTCTTTCAGGAAAGAACTTGCCATTCAGCTGCAAGGAGTGCTATTGCCTGAAAGGTTCTACCTGAAGAGCGCTGAGGATGCATCTCGCATTTGGAGCCAAGCCAACGACCAAGAACATGTCCATTCCTGCCCAACATGGGTCTGACCTAAGGGAAAATCTTCGCCTTGAAGTTCCCAGTGGTATTTGGAAATTATTCTCCCTTCTTAACCCTACTTCTTTCCTCCTTTTATGGTTTTCAATTGCATTCTGAAGAATTTCCCTATCGAATTCTTCCTTTACATTTCAAAAGTATTACCCCCAATAAACTGTTTTCACACCTGTCTTACCATTTTCTTTCAATAGAATCCAATCTATCAAATTTGGTCACATTATCGATATATTTGATATATTTATTTAAAATAACCCAAATTTAAGGATAATATATCATCATAAAAAGACAAATACATACCAATATATTTAACTCAAAACTTTTTAAGGTTTCATTGTTGGAAATCAATTTTGTAATGAAATGAACTATTTAATATAACTACATAAGTGCTCATCTTAGCCTCTTTTATTCTCTGTGTTGTTATAGTTGCTATTTCATTGATTATTCAAAGAACTAAGAAATTTAGACATAAGTTAGAGTTGGTTGAATACTTAAAATTTCTGGCACTAAACTTGGAGCAGTGTAGTGTTAATGTAGAAACAAAATAAATCATCTACCTTTAGCTTAAAATGTAACAACAACAACAGTTCTCTAATAGTTCTAGATTTTACTTGGACCTGCCATAAATAATAAGCATAATAACTTTTCCCAGTATGGTTATACATTTCATACTTGAATTTCACAATGAGAATGTAAGTAGTAGAACTAAGAAATTTAGACATTGTGTCCGAATTATATTAACGCAACAGAGAATTAATAAGTAATAACAAAATTAGCATGTTTCTAAGCGAAAAGTCAGTTTTGGTGCCATTACATTAAATGAATACAAGCACAACTTTTGAGTCTCTTGATTCTTTACCACATTTATAGCACAGTCTACTGGACTTTGGCAAAACTGTAGTGACCACAAACTATTTCTTGAATCAAAGGTAATGAGCAGGCTTGAGTGCCAATTCTTGAACAATGAGTTTGGTTTTTAAGCATTTCTGGAAGAAATTTTCATCCTTTTTTCCCCCCCAGCTCTTGTTTCTCTGCAGCATTCACAGAATACAGATTTTGACCATCTGGGGTCCACACATAGAGCAGTGTGAAGCATGATATGCTTGTTAAACAGATTTATCTCCTAGTGTAGGGATGACAACAATAAAAATATGTAACACAGACTGTTATAGGTTGAACTATGTCACCTGAAAAGGGTGCGTTAATATTTTAACCCCCATAACAGACTAAGACCTTATTAGGATATAAGTTTTTTTTTTACAAAAATAATCAAGTTAAGGTGAAATCAGCAGGATAGGTTCTAATTCAATAAGACTGGTGTCCTTATATAAAAAAAAAAAAAAGGTAAATTTGACCCAGGCCGGTTTGGCTAAGTGGATAGTGTCAGCCCATGGACTGAAGGATCCAGGATTTAATTCCAGATTAAGGCATGTACCTTAGTTGCAGGCTCTATCCCCGGCCTCAGTCAGGGTGCATGTGGGAGGCAAGCAATCAATGTGTCTCTCTCACATCGATGTTTCTCTCTCTCTGTCTCTCCCCATCCCATCCACTCTCTCTAGAAATCAATGGTGGGCAGGATTAACAAAAAATAAAATATACGTTGACACCAGGCATAACCTAAGAAGTCTTTATGTAAGTAAGCTAGGAGCAGAGCGGTCAGCCTGTGGACTGAAGGTCCAGGGTTCGATTCTGGTCCAGGGCATGTACCTCGATTGCAGGCTCGATCCCTGGCCTGTCAGGGCGCATGTGGGAGGCAAGCAATCAATGTGTCTCTCTCACATCGATGTTTCTCTCTCTCTGTCTCTCCCCATCCCATCCACTCTCTCTAGAAATCAATGGTGGGCAGGATTAACAAAAAATAAAATATACAAGGTAAATTTGGGCACAGGGACTGACACATGAGGGCAGACGATGGGAAGACACAGAGAAAATGCCATCTACAAGCCTAGGAATGTGAGTGCCTGAGACTACCAAAAGGTAGGCCAGAGACTTAGGACAGATCCTCCTCAGACTTCTCAGAAGTTGCCAAAACTGATGACACCTTGAACTTCTAGCCTCCAGAACTCTGAGACAGCAAATTTCTGTTATTTATGTCACCCATCTTGTGGTCCTTTATCATGGCAATGCCAGGAAACTAATACACAGGCTACATTTACTTCATTGAAAGACAGACGAACTTCACTTCAGAAACAACTGATTTTTGAAAGTCTTTTACTGTAGTTCCCTTCAGTATGCATGATTTTGAATAAGGCTACATTTCTATATTTGTCATGTACATTGACTTTCCTCATGAACTCTTAAAATCTCCCCACTCCTTGCTCTGGCTGGAGAGAGAGAGGAAGGGAGAGCTATATACAGAGAAACATCAATAAGAGAGAAACATTGGTTAGTTTCCTCCTGCACGGCCCCTACTTGGGATCAAGCCAGCAACCCTATCATGTGGCCTGACCAGGAATCAAATCGGCAACCTCTTGGGTCATGAGTAATGCTTAACCGCTTAGCCACACGGCCAGGAAATAAGAACATATTTTTTAAAAATCTTCCCACTCCTCATAAAGCAATAAATGAAACAATGAATACATACCATTTGAATAGGAATATTTTTGGGGGAAAATATCTAGTTAAGAAAAAGCAATGAATCAGAAGAGCTCTTGCAGTAGACAGCCTCTGAGATGGCTTCCAATAACTCCCACCTCATACTACTCATACTTTTGTGCAGCCTCCTCCTGTTGGGCGTGGGCTGGATTTAGTCACTTGCCTCTAAAAAGTAGAATGGGGCAGGTTTGATGAAGCCTGTGCTTTCCATTTTTGGTGCCCCTTGCTCTTGCTCTCTCCCTTTGTAGTACCACCCTGGGCAAGCTGGTATGTCCTAAAGAACCTTACAAAGAAGCTCATGAGTGATGGTAAAGAACTGAGGCGTTAGCCAGTAGCCCATGAGAAATCGAATCCTGCCAACAACACATGTCTGAAAGCAGATCATTCAACTCATCAAGTCCTGAGGTAGCACCACAACCCTGGCCCACACCCTGACGGCAATCTGATGGGAGACCTTGAACGCAGGGAGGCACTGCACTAAATGCGACCCATATTTCTGACTCACAGATTATGAGATGATAAAATGGTCATCGTCTCGTCTGCTAACTTTTAGGGTGATTTGTTACACAAGAGTATATAAATAATACGGAGCTAATAGTTACTAAACATTCTTCTCATCTTTTATGATATTATATTTAAATCATTCATTACATAACTTTTTGGATGTTAGAGAAAATTTGTGATGATAATTCAGAGAGTATGAAATGTGTTAAAGTTTGAGTTTCTAAAATGTTAACAGAGTTTTAGTCTGCGGTTTCACAACTCCTTCTGTCCAGTGAAATTTGCTTAGAAACAAATTTGCAAAGCTTTTAAGATAACCTGCAAGCATATTATACTTTTTAATACTTAATTTGATTTTTCTCAGATGCTGAAAAGTTTCTTTCAGACTCTTTTAGGTACTGAAAAATTAGGTTGTTAACTTTTATTGTCCTGATTGTTAAAGGAATTATATCATTTCCAAATACATGCTATTATGATATTAGTAATGTTTCATTTGGTGAACAAAAATCTGTAACACTTTTAATAAGAAATTAGACACTTTTCTGAAGCAACTATTGAGCACCAAGAATGTGGTACTGGTAAATGAGACTTGTCCAAACAACAACAAAAAGTACGGTTTCTTTTATACATTTCCCTTCAGTATTCCTCAAAATTTATGAGTTTTAATGTCTAGTAGAAAAAATAAATATATTTGAATATTCAATCAAAACACTATATCAAAGGTAATCATTTTCTCTTGTTTCTATAACACGTTACCACAAACTTAGTGGCTTACAAACACCACTTTATTCTCTTACAGCTCTGGAGGTCAAGAACACGACACGGGTCTCATAGCATGAAAATCAAGGTCCTGGAGGTTTCAGGTGGACAATCCATTTCCTTGCCCTTTTGACGTGTAAGAGCTGCCTGCATTCCCTGCTTTGTGGCCCTGTTCCTCCATCTTTACAGCTCACAATGCACAGGTCCACCGCTCCCTGATCCATTTTCTGTTGTCACACCCACATCTGACCACAACTGGAATTCACTGATTTTAATGACTGGTGTAATTTGGAATGGGCCCACATGGATAATCCAGACTCATTTCAGCATTTTGAGGTCTGTAACCTTAACCACATCTACAAAGTCCCTTTTGTCATGTACAGTGACATGGCCAGATGTTCCAGGCACTAGAGCCTTCATTCTGCCCACCATAGTAGAGTATAGTATCTGCTTAATAAATAGTCCTCCATGTCAA
>NW_006287829.1:1703364-1709379 GCF_000327345.1 Myotis davidii | reverse complement strand
ACAGAAGGTGGCTGGTTTTGAGGAGGAAACATCAGACACTTTATTATATATTTATTAAGTAAACCTTAGAAAGAATAGCTCTGATTACATCGAGGTTTCGCTGACAAACTATCCCTTCTTTCTTTTATGTTCTAATCTACAGAGATGAAAGTACTTATTATTCTCTGGGCATGGTTTGAATGGTGCATAAATTTAAACTGTCTTTTCCCATCCAGATATATTTCATCATAATTTTAATGACGATAATGTAAATCACAAATCCATTCAAATCATTAAGCAAATCACCATGATGAAAACTTAATTTTTTGTTTATGAAAATATGTAACATATTTATGCTTCTTTACGTAAATAATAGTATTACTTTTTAGATTTACTCTATTCAGAAGGAAATGAAATACCACTTAGAGACAATAGTGACTATTATTAAAATAAGTTTAATTATATATAGCTACAAAGATGTATAAAAGGATGATCAATAAAATATCTTCAAGCATAAAATTAAGACTAAATTTTTGACAAAATCGAGGGAACATAATAGTTAAAGGAGAAAAAAGAAACAGATAACACTTTCAAATATTAATGGATACACTTTTCATATTTCTGAAAGGATAGGGTAGGAATCAAATTACTCTGTCATTTATATTCTATTGGCTAGAGTAAAAGAATGATGCAATGTTTTATTTGAAGTGTCAATGTTTACAAACAAAAAAACATCATTTGAAAATTTATAAACGTATGATAAAAAATATGAATGGAAGTTCAAAATGTTCAAGGAAGTTACAAACGTTTTTGAGCTTTTTCAAAAAAATTGAAGATTATTATTCTAAAGTGTAATTCAGACTTAAATTCAAGTCATTACACACCCCACCCCTTAGAGGTTTCCAGATAAAGTCCTCTAGGGTCTATTCTGTAACTGCATATCAGTTGAAATCATATCTCCATCTACACTCAAAATAACAGAAGATCCATTAGGCCCAATTTTAACTTTTTTCTTTTTGAGTAGTTCTAGCTATTTGTAAGGATAGATGTTTCATGAATTTTATTTTCTTAGAGTTCTTTGAAAGAAATATAATTAATTATTTATAATAGAATATAATTAAATTATACTATCTTGCATTCACCATAAGGATTCATTACACTTTGTCTACATCTATGATACATTATATCTTCGAAATTATTTTACTATACCCTGAAACCCTTTACTATTTTATAATCTTATTTACTGCTTAAACCACTAATCATTACTAATCATATTGTTACTATGAAATTATTATTCATAAGCTATTCTGAATTGTGCTAAAATAGACTAAAACAATAGAACAGAATGATGTAGTCTCTTAGAAAAATGACACAAGAGTGAAATAAATTGTTATTAATTCAATGTTTTTAAGTATTCTTATTGCAGCTTTCAAGAAACTATAAAAGAAGACTGAAGGCACCATATTCATGTTCTGCTCCTCAGCTTTCCCTGAAAGCAGTTCAAATTCACCATTTGTTATTTTCTGCTCTGAAGTGCAAAGCAAAGAAAAATTGTCACAAGCTGAAACTGGTTTGGCTCAGTGGATAGACCGTCAGCCTGAGGACTGAAAGGTCCCAGGTTTGATTCCAGTAAACGGCATGTACCTTGATTGTGGGCACATCCCCAGTAGGAGATGTGCAGGAGGCAGCTGATCAATGTTTCTCTCTCATCAATGTTTCTAACTCTCTGTCTCTCTCTCTCTCTCCCTTCCTCTCTGTACAAAATCGTCACAAGAAGACATTTCACTATATTTAAATGAATCAAAAGATGAATTCAAACAGCACTGAGTCTGGATGCTAAGGATGGTGAAATTGATTGGATAAGTGAAATTGCAGACTATATGCCTTTGGAAGATGATATCCTTCATAAATTTTCTCAAACTCAGTAATTGATGTGTAACTAATATATGTCTAAAAACAAAACAGAACAAAAATAGTTCATAATCCCTGATAATCATTCAACAAAAAGGACTTCAGTATTTTGTGACAATTGTCTGGACCAACTCTTTTGTTAAAGGAAAGTATGACTTTGTGATAATGGGCCTATTTTATAGCTTGACTATAGTTGTAGGTAGGTTGTGGAACCTACACATTTGAGCAAATAGATCAAACAAAATACACACACACACACACACACACACACACGAGAACAAGTAAAACAAAAAAATCTGCCTACGGTCAGTTTACTGTACCAATGTCAATATCCTGTGACAATCTATCCACCTCCTTCCCAGGGAGCACTGAGAAGCAACCACAGCGTTCCTCCTCACACATTTCTCCCAAGCAATGGGCACCTAGTTGCTTTGGTAAAATGGGCTCCAGTCTTGATGCTATGATTTACAGAAGAAAAGAAATTCTACTTCATTTCCAAAACAAACACAAATAACCATCTTAGGTGAAGACATTACTAGTGCTCTCTCCCTTTGAAAAATAAAGTTCTGATGCCCAAAGCAGCTGAGTCAAGAAAATTGGTGGAAGGAACAGGAAATAAGGCAGAGGCTAAAGAAGAAGAGATGGGGAAGGCAGAGAGGAAGGAACTAAATGATTAGATCCTTAGTACCATCCCCACCTGTGCCCTGCCCTACATAAGAGTGAACCAAATAGTTCACTTTTGAACTTCTTTGATCCACTTTTAAAAATCTGCTTGTTATGAGAGAGTGCAGACCAATATTAAGAATCAAGATTCTTGGATTCCTAGCTCTATAGGAATGTGCCTGTTTGACCTTGGAACATGTCATTTTAATTCTTTAAGACTCAATTTATATTCCCGTTTTTGGGTTTACATAAATGCTGATAAAAGTAATGTATGCTTACTCTGAAAAGTTCTGAAAATGAATAATGGAATAAAAAGAAAATATAAATCATCTACCCAGAGATAACCACTATTAATATTTTGATGTCTTGCCACCATTCTTTTCTTCTAATGAATGTGCCTATGTACATCCTTTCTTCCACTTAAACCTGTGAGCCTTTCCCGTCTCTTAAATATTCTTTTAGAGTACGCTTTTTATTGTAGGAATAAATATGCCAACACATATTCTGCAGTGTATTTATCCTTTCTCATATTTTGGACATTTAGACGGCTTCCAAATTTACTATTATATGTAATCGTCAGATGAAAATCTCTATACATAAATCTTTGTGTTTATGACTACTTACTTAGGCTATATTCCATAAAAAGAGAATTACAGGGTCATAAAATGTGACCTTTCTGACAGACTCTTGATAGGAATTCCCAAATTGCCCGAGTCTGGGTTTATTGGTAAAATGAGAAACTTGCATTAGATGATTTCAAAGGTGCTTCTCTCAGCTGTAAAATTGTATGACGTTATATCTTTTAGCCAGATCACTATGGACTTCTTGTTAAGAAGCCTAAGATTCATTAATCATATAATGTACTCTGACAGTTAATAGTATTACCTCAAAAACAATATTGCCTCACAGTTTATCTAGATACTTTCATGCAGTGTACTGGGAGCACGATTTGTTAGTCTCCTAAAACCTTACTTTGAGCCAAGGATTCAGGTATAAGTGGTTTATTAGGAAAAGGTCCCCAGGAAAAATTAGTAAGTGTGTGGAAGAAGCAAGATAGGGAATAGGGAAAAGTAAAAAAAAAAAAGAAAAGAAAGAAAGTGTGTTTTTGCAGGTCGAATCCCAGGCTCAGTCTGCCCTCACAGGATCTGCTGGAGGGCCTCATAAATCTTGCCGTTTGTATTGCTTTCCCTTTCTCTCCAACTTCAGTTTAGTTCTGGCTCCAGCTGAGCTAGATATTCTTTTACTTCCTCAAATATGCTAAACTCTTTGCTGCCTCAGGCCCATTGCATAAACTACCTCCCCTGTCTCTGAGGCCCTTCTACTCTGCAGGGCTAATCTCCTCATCTCTAATCTGTGCATTTAACTCTCTGCTTGAAGTAATAAAGACAGCAGTGCCAAATACCATTTGTCTGACCCTGAAGGAAGATCTTGTTTCCATCTTCTTTAGAGTTCAAGTCTGGACCAAAATTAAAAGATTCTTTCTGCCTCGAGGCATGCAATGAAAAAATCCCAGGCAAACCTGGTAGAGAATAACATAATTCAGGTTATAAATTTAAACATGGAGATAAGATTAATTGAAAGGCAGACACAAGGAAAGGCTTAAGATAAAAACTGGGCCATGCATTTGGAACCTGATTGGAAATGTTAGGTGATAAATGCTCTTGGTCCAGGTCTAGACACTCTTCTCATTTAAACTTGACACTTCGACTATATAATTATTATAAAAATCCAAATGGTATGGCTTTCATTTACTTAGTTCCATAATAGAAAAGAGAGACTGAAGTAGAAGGGCAGGGAAAAAGAGAGAGAGACTTATTTAATAGAGAGATAACTGTGATCCATCCACACTGGACTCCTGTATGTTCAGAGGGACCAATTCCTTTCCAGCTTCAGGCCTTTGGATGTGCTGTTCACAAATCCCGCATCAGTTACTCTGCTCCTGCACGGTCACTTCCCTTTCAGCATCGGGGCCCCAGAAATCCCACTCCCACAGCTGGGCCTTTTCTGCAGAACTTATCAAAGTAGACCCCACCCCCCACCCCCTAGCTCCAAGTCCCTGTTACTTTATACATAAAAGTATAGTTTACTTAGAGCAATTATCAGATTCTGCAATGGTTTCTTGTGTGTTTTTTTCCTTGGTTTTTTTGTTTGTTTGTTTTTGCTTATTTGTTCATTACCTATCCCATAGGCTTTCTCTTATGTTTTGAATTTAGGTTCTCACCTGGCCAGTCTTGCTCAGTGGTTGAGTACCAACCTATGAACCAAGAAGTCACAGTTCAATTCCCAGTCAGGGCATATGCCCAGGTTGCTGGCTCTATTCCCAGTGTGTAGCATGCAGGAGGCAACCAATCAATGATTCTCTCTCATTATTGATGTTTTTATCTCTCTCTCCCTCTCCCTTCTTCTCTGAAATCAACGAAAATATATTAAAAAAAAAAGATTTAGGTTCTTAGCACTGAGCATAGTATCTGAGATAGAAAGGTAAATAAACAACTAGCTAGTTAGATAGATAGATGATAGATAGATAGGTAGGTAGGTAGGTAGGTAGATAGATAGAATAATAGATATAGGTACATAATAAATATATAGATATGATATTCAATAATTATTGAATTAATACATTAAATCTATCATTTCTTTGCCCTTATATAGTTTCAAAGCAGAAATAATAATTTAAAACTACTAGGTTCTTTATTTTATATAAATATAAAATACATTATTTTAGATCTATGGACTAGGCATCATCTTTGGCATAACATCAATGTAAAGCATCTAATCAGAAATATAAAATTTAATTTCTGGATTTATGTTATAAACTATTGCATCTAGAAAAATATCTATTTTTTCCTGACATCTTTGTCATTTTTTGTATTTTCATTGAAGGTAATATATGAAAATTATAAGCTGAAAGAAAACTGAATCTATCTCATGTCATACCCTCTGTAACTCCTTGATTACAGAGGCTAAGACTTCAACTGACAACTTCATGTTAGTATTCTGAGAAATTTCATAAGTAGGCAATGTCTGCCTATTGAGCTTATTGTTATCACGATCCCTAAACCTGATTACAAAAATAAGTGTAGCATAGCTATTGATAATTTACTTGTCGAAATTATACAAGTTACTTGCTATGAAAACGTACATAGATAAGAGAAAATGATTAAACACTATCCAAATATTACATTTCTATGAAAACTCAAGATATTCCTTTCACTTAACCCATTAAATAGGACTTAGGGAATAATGCCTACAATGATATGTGAAAATTGTTTAAAAGTGTATTTTCTCAAAATTCTATTTTTAAATGTTCTGGTATTTATTTTCTCAAGATTCTATGTCATTTTCATGATTTTCTACAGATTAACCAGCTATTAAGAATTAATGATTCCTCAAAAAACTAAAAATGGAACTCCCATTTGACCCAGTGATCCCACTTCTAGGAATATATCCCAAGAAGCCTTT
>NW_006287829.1:1697106-1703172 GCF_000327345.1 Myotis davidii | reverse complement strand
GATAAGGACACATATTATAGTTATTACTTAATAGTTAATAGTTATTACTTAATAGTTATTACTTAATCAAATAAAAATATATCCAAACAGTATAGAAAAAAAAATAAAAGAAAAAGAAAAACTGCTAGTTGGCTGACTCATGCTTCCTGCTTAGTGTTTTTAGACATTAGAAACGTGGGTTTCTCTTGGGAAAGCACAGTTTTTAGTTCACCATGGGTTCTTCACTCTCCAGTGTCCAAAGTTATATTGGAATTCCTCAGAATCACCTTCTGTCATGGGAAATTACTTTTTAATACTTAAAAACTAAGCTAAGTTTAAAAAATTAAGAGATGGGTTTATTGAGAAACTGAGAATTTTGTGCTGAAATGAAAGCAAGGAGGGGATCATGACTGACACTAATAGTGTCAGATTTTTCATAAATCCATTATATTGTTTCTATTAGTCTCTTATGTGAAAGAAGAGGGAGTTCAGATGATCCTAATAACTGTTCTAGAGCAATGACTCTAGATTTAGTGGTATAGCCTTGAAAACTCAAAACCTTAAATATTTCTTTTTTTTTCTTTTTTAATCCACAACCAAAAATGTACTAATTGATTTTTGAGACAGAGGAAGAGAGAGAGAAGAAACATCAGTGTGAGAGGTTGCTTCAATTGGTTGCTTCCCATACATGCTCTGAGCACGGATCAAATCAGCAACCTGGGTATGTGCTCTTACCAGGAATGGAACTCACAATCATTTTACTTAAGCCACTGGGCGAGGGAACCACCTTAATTCCTTAATCTTTCCTTCAAGACAGTTTATTAGTGCCCTAACCGGTTTGGCTCAGTGGATAGAGCGTCGGCCTGCGAACTGAAAAGTCCCACTTTGGATTCCGGTCAAGGGCATGTACCTTGGTTGCAGGCACATCCCCAGTAGTGGGTGTGCAGGAGGCAGCTGATCGATGTTTCTCTCTCATCGATGTTTCTAACTCTCTATCCCTCTCCCTTCCTCTCTGTAAACAATCAATAAAATATATATTTTTAAAAACTATAAAAAAAAGAATCAATGAAAACCTGAACAATGTATGCTATAAATACACTTTCTATAGAAAATAATATGGGATTATATAATCTGTCCATATAACCTACATAGGGCTGCTATCATTGTCTTCTGTTTACTTTGCAATATAAAATATATATTACAGATTCCATTGAAAATTCTTAAGTAATTGTCTTTAAAATTAGCATTTTCTATAGATCATGAATTACCTCTGAAAATCTTGTATCTATCAGTGAGAATTATTTCAATTGCAACTAACAGAAAATAAAATTTAGCCAATTTAAACACACAACATGTATCTCACCTTAAAATAAGTTCAGAGGTAAATTATTTCATAAGTTTACAAGTATTTTCAAGGACTTAGGTTCTGTATATAATTGTCTTCATGTCAAAATCATATATTGACTTCATCCAAAAATGTGTTCCATTAATGGTTATGAAATGACACCATGGATTATGTGGTTCTACTTGACTCAGGACCTCAAGCCAGCCATGGAAGAACTGTACACTCACAGGGCATTGACTAAATCTGATCCCATACCCACTCCTAAACCTATCACTGGCAAGAGAAATATGATTACATGATTAGAATAGATTCGTCAGCATTTGCCCTGGAAAGGATAGGGTATCAATTCAGTGGGGTATAAGCTAAAATAACCTTGGACTTTTATATAAAGAAATAATAGAGGAGATGGCTACTGGATAGGCAAGAATCTGTACCTGCTTCAGTGACTCTTCAGGGAATACAGGGAATAACAAAAATAAATTTGATGAATCTCATATTCTAAAAATAAACAATGTAAGAATTTGCTCTAAGTTAGTGACATGGCTACTAAAATGAGATTTCACTGCATTCCAGCGTTCAGTTTTCTGTTACTTTTCATCACTGGGACTTGCCCGCTGGCAACAGCATTATAAGCTGCACCCTGGAGAAGTCAAGAATTGCCTTCCAAGCATATATTTGAGTAGTTTTGTTATTCATATATTTTATTGATATTCGTACTTGGTTCATTATAAAGTTTTATAGGTGAAAATATATGATTTACAGTATTTACTGTGGCTCCATAATAGTTTTATTATGCAGGCACAGTTGAGTTAATAAAAGTAGAGCGCCATCTCACCTTGAGAACCTCTTGCTATTGCTAAGTCTTTTATTACATTTTCTGTGACCATGGTAGTTAGCGTCTGTGACATGGTTCTCCCTGTGGAACAAGATTCCGGGGCTTTACAACTGAACGCAGATGAGATGATACAATTCCCTTCTCCCGCTGTTGGATGTAGTGGCTTCTGAGACCAGCTTTGAAACATCAGGGGTTATTTTGCTGAATGTCACACATTGCACATTTGCCCAGCGACAATGAGAAGTCCTTTAACAATGAAGATATGCTTTGTTCCGATGACACTCTAGGAAATGAAATTCAAATTTTCTAGCAGTGAGCTATACTTTTGGGGAGTCAGCTTCTTGCAAAATTTCTTGCATCACATAAAAAATGTCAACTGTGGATAAAACTGGAGAGTAGTCATTTATCATATTTCTCACTCTGCCAATCTCCTAGTGGTTAGCATAATCAAAAGCTTTTCACCTTAAATCTTTGTCCCCTTCTTGGTTGTCAATGTTTTGTTGCTATGTTACCCTCAATAATCACCAAAAAAAATCTCTATGCAAGAGTATATTTATTGCCATCTTTTATATTTTCAGTTCCCTGTATTTTGCAAACCAACTTCATACAAGCATAGGGAACCTGACACAAGACTCTTCCTGGAAACAATGATTCCCTAAATAGTACATATATTTCTAAAACATTTTATAGATTACAGTTTGAAAGCTGTACATACTCTGACTACTCCAAGTAATAGACATTTCCCCCTTTTAGTAGCAAGATAAAATAGAGTATATTCCTTACCCACATTGTCTGAATTCTGAATCACCATACCTACATTGAACTTGGAACAAAGAAGTTCATCTCAGCTTTTTAATATAACAAAATATGCAAAAGAACATGCCTTTCCCTCTATTCAGCTTTTTGGAAATGGCTAATAATTATTTAGTTGATTTTCAATTTCTTTTTGCAAGATATCACATGGTTCTAGGTACTCTGGGAAGTACTGAAATGAATAATGACAAGAAGCTTGCCACCCAAAAAGAAAGATAAAAATTTGACACATACGATTCATGTAAGTCTACCAAGGCAGCATTTAATAAGTGACATATATTGTCTATGAGTCAAAGATTCATCTCTTCCACTTCCTAGATGAATAATTATATGAAACCTTTTGTCACTGTTTACTGGATCAAAGTGTGGGTTTGGTTAACATTAGACAAGGGAGTCTGACAAGTTGTGCTGAAACCTAGGAAATGAGGAGGTTAACATTGCCCGTTGAGAATTAAATCTTAGCAAAAACTCAAAGGGGGAGGAAATACCCTGGGGGTAGCACCCCATTGAATATTCTAATATATAACTGAAGCACTTATTTTATCAAAAGAAGAAATCATGGAGAAAGTGAGAGATACCTGAGTTCATTGCTTAATTTAGCCATCCACTGTGAGAGTGGATGTATTAACCTTGAGAATTGAATATTTCTCATCTAATGCCCAGGTTATCACAAGGACAGAGCTGAATATAGATATTATTTCCCACTTGTTGACAAGACAGTACATACTATCAGATGGCTATGGCCAACTAGCTTAATCTGATGCCATTGAACATTCAACACAAACAAATCCCCCTTATTTTGAGTTTTTGCTTAATATATAGTTTTTAATTTCCATAAAATGTACTTTCTAGGAAGTGCTCCTTATCCACTTTTTTAATATTTTCTATCTGTATGTTCTTGAGTTTTTATATAAAATAAAAAAACATTGTTTCTAATTGATTATATGGGCGTTGCCTTTTGGTATTTGGTTACACAAGTATTCTGATCCATGTGACAGCATTTTCATTCTGCTGTTTATGTAAGTCCCACTAAGTTTTTAGCTAAGTATGGTTCAACTACTTAGGGCCAAATTGTTCCTGCCTCTTGACCAAATTTTGTCTTGATTTTTCAAGAACCATATTCCATCAGCCTTTCCTTGGACCAGACATTTACAGATATACTTCACTTTCCATTGGTCTCCCCGGTTAGCAAGTCACTAAATTTCTGGTTATGTAGCTCTACCAGTTGTCACCTACATCAGTTACAAAAGGACATATTTCACTGTTAACCTTAGTTTTCAGGTAAGTGACCTAGTTACATCAATAAAAATATTAAAGCAAACATCTCCAGTACATTCTTGGCATAATATCAGCAAGATATGTCCTATTAAGATATGTACATACCATCATTTGTTGCAACATATTTATTACTTATTCCAGATGTGTACATAATTTATATTTATAATCACTGAGAATTTGATGAACTCAGAGGAAATTTAAGGTGTATTATTTGTGATGACTCTATTAAATAGAAAATGAAGACAAAAACAAAACCAGTGGCTATTTTCTGCAGGGTTAATGCAATATTCTCAAGGAATTTTCTTTCTTTAATATCAGAAACAGTGGGAAGACATTGGATACTATAATGGATAATTAGAAATGGCAAGCTATATCTCAGATTAGTGACACAGTACGACACCCCTCCCCCCTCCAGATATAATAAAAATAATAAAAGCCAACATAGGATAGAAGCAACATAGGACAGAGGAAGGAAAAAAATGTAAAACATATTTTATCATCATATCAACCTAGTTTAGTACTTTATGTTTTCTGGAGCAACTTTAACTTTTTAAAGCTCATTTTTCTTACATGTTAAAGAAAAATAACAGCGCCTGCTTGTTTTATTATCATGAAAATTAAATTGTGATATTTGCAAACTGCCTTGTAAAGTGCCTGGCATTTGGTAAAATTCACTCGATGATAAATATCAAATTACAAATACATAAATGATAATGACAACTCTCAATGGTCTAAATATTTATGTAAGAGGATGATTCCAATTCCTCAGATACTACTGACTGAGATACAGTGTTGAAATGGAAAACTGTAAGGTTGTTGAAATGGAAAACTGTAAGGTGGTTGAGGCTGTGGTCTGTTCAATTAATTAAACAAGGAGGCCATTAGATTGAAGTGACCCCAAGGCTGAAATGGGCCACATAAGAAAACCACAACCAAGGCCTGCAAAGGCCTCAAGGTTAAGAAATAAAAACCTAAGGAGGACAATCACAAACCATAGTCAATCAAATCATTTGCTAAGATTTAATTCCTTGCTTTGCTTCTGCATCGACTCCATGTAAGTCTTTCCCTGACTTCTATCTGCAATCACACCTAACCATTTCTGATTTGGTGCTGGTCCATTCCAATCATCCTTTGATCAAATAAACCCTTAATTTTTTTTTTATTATGCCTTAGTTTATCTTTTAACAGACCTGCTCAAGGAAAACGCAATGACCAGGAAAGGGAATAGCACACATGAGCGTTATTGGGTGGCACTTGGACTAGGTTGCATGAGAAGGGAAGTCCATCATAGTGTCACATTGTCCAGAGGCTTAGGTGAGAGGCTACCAGCAAGAAAGAGAGAAAGGCAAGAGAACTCCCAAGGGAGAGGGTGCTTCCCAATATGGGACTAAGATCAAATATGTTTGAGAAATACAGTTTGTTCATCTGAATGACCAGATATATATTTCTTATCAATCACAGTCCACCTCAGACTTTTAGACTCTAAAACTGTGAGAAAATAAATTTCTGTGAGAAAATAAGCCGCTCAGTCCATGGTATTTTGTTATGGGAGCCCTAGTTAACCATTAGTCTCCAAGGAAACTGATGGGTGAATAATCTTCCCATGTTTGATTGAATCAAAATCTTGTAATTTGAGGCAATTTGTAATATTGTTTTCTTGAACAGTGCATTCATGGTAGCCATGGTAGGTTTCTGAATGAACACACTCTCAAAAAATATTATAAAATAAAAACTGTAGAGACATTCTTCTGAAATAATGATTTCTCAAATTCATTATAATTAAAGACCAGTGGAGATTTTAATCTTTCCATCACAA
>NW_006287829.1:1684140-1696946 GCF_000327345.1 Myotis davidii | reverse complement strand
GGGGAGTTGGGGGTGACCAGGCTTGGAGGGGGGCAGTTGGGGACAACCAGGCCAGCAGGCAGGTGAACAGTTAGGAGCCAGCAGTCCCAGATTGTGAGATGGATATCCGACTGCCAATTTAGGCCCGATCCCTGAGGTTGGGCCTAAACCAGCAGTTGGACATCCCCTGAGGGGTCCTGGATTGAAGACGAGTGCAGGCTGGACTGAGGGGACCTCCTGCCTCCTGTGCACAGATTTCTTGTACTGGGCCTCTAGTATATATATTAAATCTTAAAATTGTCCTTTCTTAACTTTCTTGGTGTCTGTCTGACTTACTAGAATGAGGTCATAAGGAAAAAGACTTTTTTGTCTCATTCTCAACTGTATCCCAGAAATTGGAACTCAGTGTAACACATCAATAAATACTTATTTAAGAAATGAGTTATGAAAATTAATGTCTGATTCCATGAAAATATTATTAAAGTCTCCTTTTCCCTTACATATCTAGTATTCACAATGATGTGTTCTTTAAAATAAATTTCCCTCTAATATGGGTGGCTCTCATTGTTATAAGAAACATGGTCTAGATAAGATGGGATAAGTTCCAGATTTTGGAAGTAGATTAATGCACAAACTACTAAAGTTGCAATAGGTCATCAGTGAAGGTTCAAATCTCAGAGAGCAAAACTTATGGAATCAAGTGAAGCTGGCAGACAGGTGAAAGTCACCGAGGAGTTTGATCAGTATGAAAGTGAAATGCAGGCAGGTTCAAACAGACTAGTAACAATAGTAGCTAAAAATTATTGAACACTTTCTATTTTCCAAATATTGAAAAATTTAAGCCTGAGCTTTCTTTCTTTATCTGTACTGTCTCATGACTCCCATTGGAGGGCTGGATGGAATGGGTCATGGAGAGAAGAGTTCAGGAAACGTATAATTCAAAGGAGGTAGGCCCCATAACTAGAAGCCAAGTTAGAGAAGTTAATATTTGTAGCCAACACACTGAGAGGAATTTCATTAGAAGCAGGTAGGTGCACAAGAGGTAGAGGCAAATACACAATGACAAGGAAGCCAATCATACCAGAAGAAATTGGCAAAGAGAGGACAGAAAGTAGTCTTCACTCTCACATCCTTGAAGTGATACAAATTTTAGTGGAAAAAAGAGGAAAATGGGGAGACTGTTTAAATAGGAGGACAGTCTGGTTAGCAAGTTTAAATTTAAATTAATCTAGTTTAAATATTGGCTGAGACTAAACATGCAACAGAAACTACATTTTAAATTAGAATAACTGAATTACTTTAAATGGAATTAAATTAATAGTCTCTGCAGGTGGGATCTGGACAGTATTTATAAACAGATCTCCAAGTAATTCTATTGTGTACCTACGTTGAAAACCAATGATTGATCCATAGCTTGGTCCCAGAAACAAGAAAAAATGTCAAAGATGACTCATCTAATTCTTAATTTCCTTCCATCCATCCTTCTCTTTTTTCTTCCTTCTTTTCTCCTGTCCTTCCTTTCTTCCTCTTTCCTTTTATTTTCTCTCCTTTCATATTCTTTATTAAGGTTTTATTTAGAGTGAAATGAATAACACAAGATTGCAGATTATTCCAGACTCTTCAAACAAACATTCACTATGCCATTGATCTCAAAATTTTGGAAGTGGTGAGAAGCCAAGATTCACAAAAGTCTAATTACACCCTCTCTCTTCTTATCTGTGTAGTTCTTCTGCTTATTTTCCCATTGAATGAGAACTTATCTTTAGTCAAAATCTGAGTTCTCTCTGCCTGTCATTTCTAGTCAATAACCGTAAGTTGAATCTTTGAATCTTTAGGCGGGATATAACTAGGGGGGAAAAATTGGAGTTCATAAAAACAAAACAAAACACATTTTTTATTTTTTCCCTCTCCAAAAGCCTGGAGATTATATATATATATATATAATCTTCTCAATATAGACTCAAAACAAATCAGCACTAAATCTCAAAGTTGATGGAGCAACTTATTCTGGATGGAATTACCTTGTCTTTGCCTGAGGTGATGAGCCCAGGGTTTAGCCCTAATAGTAGAAACTGCAAGAAAATATTATATATCACCAAATGATATATAGATGAGAAAATTGATATTTAGAGCCATTTGGAAATGGAGTTGCCATCCCAGAGGAAAGGCATTGCACATGCCCCTTGAACCTTTAGTCTATTTGAAATGGGCAGAATAACCTTCAGACTGGATCAAACAAACATTGTGTTCCAGATACTGTTTGTAAATCTAATAGGAAAGCAGGCATCCTGACTACAGGACTTAAAGTTAAGGACATTTTTTAGAATTAACAATGAGGAGGTAGGAGGAAGCTAGATAAATAGGGGTGGGACCATGGGAAAAGGAGTAGAACCAGGAACTCAACTAGATGGAGTTACTAAGGCACTGCTAACTGGGCAATGAAGAAAGGAAACTAAAGAGAGAAACATTAACTTTATTATTTATTTATTTATTTTGTATAAACTTTGGGGATTATCCAAATATCTGTTCCTGCTTATATATATTTTATGCTTCACATATGTTTTTTTTTTAAATTTTGTTTTATTGCTTAAAGTATTACAAAGAGTATTACATATGTCTCCTTCCGCACCCCCCCTTTATATTCCCCCGGCCTCCCCTACCCGGCTTATTTCACTTACCATAATGCTCTCCAGTTCTCTGAGAGGCATTAACTTTAAAATGTATGGGCATTGCTAAGACAGGCAGCGTTCAGATAACCAATCACAAGGCAGTAAGGCATATAAGCCAATCCCAAATGTACTGCTAAAGCAGAATTCTTTGAAAAGACCAGTTAGGAGCTAACAAGACTACCTACCTCCTAAATTAAAAGGTGCACACTTCTCATTCTCTCTCTTCTCCCCAGCATGCAATGGGTTCTTGAAGTTCATTCCTGGGCGGGGGAGAACATCCCTGTGCCCATGTGGCTTATGGCCATGGGGGGGCTCCACACATGACCTAATAGATGTTAATTAGCTTGGATGCTGAGCTACTCCTGACTGTAACATGGAAGGGAAGCTCCGGACACTGGCCTGCTCCAGGAACCCCAGCTGCACCTTTTCCAGGACTGGCTTCTCCCAATAAACTTTGTTCTCGTTAATTGTTTCTATCTGTGACTTCGTTCTTTGATTTTCACTAGACAAGAACTCAGACTCAAACAACACCCACATTTTTTTGTATCAGCAGCATGATGTATAGCTAAAGAAAACCTTAGCTTTTGGGGGCCAATAAATACTCCTTGTTTTTCCTTTTCATGTAATTATTTCCCTCCCCCTTCTCCTAGAAAAACCATTGCCTTTTACTCTATAATCAGAGCACTATTTGGGTTTCTGCCTGAACAGTCCTTCCCAGAATTGCAATTCTTTTTAATCTAAAATAAAAGGTTATTGCCTTTTCTTTAGCTTTTATTGGTTGTTTGTTAAAATAAATCACATTAGTATTTTCCCAACATCATAGCACCATTATGTGATCTCTATGCCTTCATTTTCTTAAAAGCAAAAGATGGTCATAATAAGACCCATGAGATTGTTTTAAAGATTAAATAATGTAATTCATAACCAATGTTTAAAAATTAATCCACATAGGTAAGCTTGCAATAAATGGTATTTCACTATTATCATCATTATTATGTATACAATGAAAATTTAATGCATGTTTATATATAAAAATCAATTTTACCACAATCACTTAGAACACATAAAATCTCACGAATTTGTAAAATGTTATTTCCTAAGAATAATGAAAATATCTCATTGTTTTTCAATTTTTAGCGAATATTTTGTCTTGTTTAAAGTAGACTAATAACAAAGATACTAGTATTTGATCATCTTCCAGTAGTATATCTACATGATTTTTGCATTAGTATTATTTTTAAATAATAACTATTTTATATTATCTGAGATAATATTTAAAATACAGGTTGATTTTTCTCCTTCCTCTTATTTCTCTTTCTACCATGTGTTCCAAGTGGCTGCCATTGGGTTAATCAAGAGTCAGAAAAAAATCTCTATTGGACTTTTCTATATAGTATATGAAAACTGTGCTGGAAGGAGATTTATGATTTAGAATATTCATTATCTGAAGCTCTATTAACACTATTTGGAAAACATAATCCTATTCAACTTTGAAACACTTGAAAGCTTATGTTAAATATATGTAAATTTATATCAAAATATTAATAAGTGTTAAAAACTACATTGCATAATTAACTTAAAATTATCAGTCAATATTTATCAAAAAATCAAATGTGTAATGCAACTGAATTAACATATAGGATAGATACTCCAATTAATCAAACCTTAACAACATATCTGTTAAAAGCATACTGTGTACTTATAATAGTAGAGATTTTTGAAATATAAAGTAAACCATATTAATGATTAGTATAGAATATGACTTCTCCTTTGAAATAACATCCTTCCACGATCTAAAAATAATTTATACAATTACATTTTGAATGCTCAGATATTTGTTTATTTTTATTTATTTAAATACTCAAATATATATCTCAGAGGCCCAGTGCACAAAATTCGTGCATGGGTGATGGTGGTGGGGGTCCTCAGCCCGGCCTGTACCCTCTCCAATTTGGGAGCCCTCAGGGGATGTCCAACTGCCTTTGGGATCGGGCCTCAACTGGCAGTCGGACATCCCTCTTGCAATCCAGGACTGCTGGCTCCTATCTGCTCACCTGTGTGCCTGCCTGCCTGATCGCCCCTAACCACCTCTGCCTGCCTGTCTGTTTGCTCCTAACTGCTCCCCTGCCAGCCTGATTGCCCCTAATCACCTCTGCCTCAGCCCTGCCACCGCAGCTTTTTCCTAAAGGATGTCTGGAAGGACTTCCAGAAGACATCTGGTCTATCCCATCTAATTAGCATATTACCCTTTTATTAATATAAATATTTTTAATTTTTAATTTTCATTTTTATATTTTTTATTGTTGATAATATTACAGATATCGCCCATCCACCCCCCCTCCTCCTGGCTATATATTTTCAAATTAAATTTATTGGGGGTGATATTGGTCAACATGAACATATAAGTTGCAGGTGTAGGTTTCTATGTTACAAGATCTGTATATTGTACATGTACCCACCACACTCAAGTATTTTATTTACTCATTTATAGTACCCTCTATGTCTGAGTTTTAGCTAATATTGTTTTAAAAATAAAACTGTCAATTAAAGTATAGAAAATTATACTATACAGTAGTTGCACTCCTAACCAGAAAAATATTTCTGTGATACGTGGCTGGTGTAGCCAAAATATTTTCTACTTACTGAACAGCTGTGCGCTCACCCACCTTTCCCAGTCTGGCTGCAGCTACTTCAGACTATGTAATAGTTCTAGACAATAAAACGAGAACAGAATCATACTTCAGAATCTTCCTCTGCTGCCACAGTAATCAAGAATTTGCTCTTGGATGAACAAAACACAGGATCATAGAAGTGCCTGAACCAGGAGCCAAATCTATCCTGGCTAATGCAGATAGGGTCATTGGGTTACCTGCAATAATACCTGCAGATAATTATCCAGTAGTTCTCTCTTATACATGGGTGATGCCTAAAACTACAGACACTATCAAACCCTACATATATTTTTCCTATACACACACACATAAAATAAAGTTTAATTTATAAATTACTCACAGTACAAGATTAACAACAATAATACAACATAATGATTTATATCAATACTAGGGGCCCAGTGCACGAATTCGTGCACCTTGAAAGGAACTGTGGGCACAGGAGTGGGTCTCGGCCCATCCTTCATGCCCCTGACCAGCCCCTCCTGCAGTAGCCCCCTGGTCCCCTCTCTCCTGGCAGCCTTGCTCCTATCATCACCACTCCCATGTGCTGACGGCACTGGCCCTACTCGCACCCACTGATGGTGTGGAGCAATTGGGGCTGGAGCCAGCAGCAAGTGCAAGTGGGGCCAGTGCTGTCAGTGGGTGTGAGGAGCGGCTGCTGCCCCAATTGCCCCTCAGGAACAGAGGGAGATGGAAAAGCCCTCAGGGGTGATCAGGGCCAGCAGCTGCCGCTCATACCTGCTGATGGTGCCGAGCGATCAGGACGAACACCAGGTGCTGGCAGTGGGTGCAAGCAATGGCTCCAGCGCTGGCAGCAGGTGCGAGTGGGACCATCACTGGCAGTGGATGCGAGAGGCAGCTGCCAGCCCTGAACGCCCCTCAGGAGCAGGGGGAGGTGGAGAAGCACTGAAGGGCAATCGGGGCCAGCAGCTGCTGCTCGCATTCACTGATGGCACTGAGCAATTGGGGCTGGTGCCAGGCACCTTCAGAGGGTGCAAGCTGTGGCTCCAGGCCTGGCAGTGGATGAAAGCGGGGCCGGTGCCGGCAGCATGTGCAAGTGCTGGGTGGGACAACGGTTTTAGGGAGCAAAGAAATTTCAGTAACCACCAGAGTCTCACCCTGATGATAGCGACCAGCACCCTGCCTTGGTCTTGTGCCCCCATTCACCTGCTCCACCATCCTGACATGACCAACGCCTGCCATGTTCAACTCTCTGTTGCCTCTCTGCTGCCTGCTGCCAATGCCCGCCATGTTTCACACATGCCCCATGGTGGTCAGCACATGTAATAGCGACCAGTTGTTTGGTTGTTCCACCGTTTGGTCTATTTGCATATTAGGGTTTTTATATAGATAGATAGATAGATAGATAGATAGATAGATAGATAGATAGATATTATAATACTTTTGTGAATGGCTTTGGACCATCCTAGATAATAAAAGCCTAATATGCTAAGTGTCCGGTCGTCCAGGCAGCTGTTCAACTAATCAAAGTGTAATATGCTAATGATATGCTAAGGCCACTCAACCACTCACTATGACATGCACTGACCACTAGGGAGCAGGTGCTCCAATTGGTAGGTTAGCTTTGGACTGATCAAGACGGCCCGGATACGCCCTGGAGCCCTCCCGTGGTCCCTCCCTGACTTGCCAACCTCCCACGTTCCTCCCCGGCCTTGATCATGCACCAGTGGGGTCCCTCAATCTGGCCCACACCCTCTTGCAATCCAGGACCCCTCAGGGGATGTCAGAGAGCTGGTTTCGCCCAACGACGGAAAGACTGGTTGCTATGACACGCACTAACCACAGGGGGCAGATGTTTTATGCTGGAGCTGCCCCCTGGTGGCCAGTGCGCTCCCACAGGGGGAGGAGCGCCACTCAGCCAGAAGCCAGGCCCCCAGCTGGTGAGCACAGCGTTGGTGGCTGGAGCCTCTCCTGCCTCCATGGCAGTACTAAGCTGGGAGTCGGACATCCCCAGAGGGCTCCTGGATTGCAAGAGGGCACAGGGTGAGCTGAGGGAACACCTGAGTGCATGAATGTTGTGCACCAGGCCTCTAGTTATTAAATAAAATAAGGGTTACTTGAACATAAACAGTACGATACCATAACAGCAAATATCATAACAGAGACAGCTAGTAAATTAATAAAGTGGGGGAGTCCATACAGCCTGAGTACACTGGGCCAAGGGGATGATTCACATCCCAGGTAGATGAAAAGAAATGTTTCAAGATTGTTTCGTGTTACTGAGAATGGAGAAGATATTTAAATCTTTGACTTTTTTCTGGAATTTTGCATTTAATATTTTTGGACAATGGTTAATCACAGGTAACTGAAATTGTGGAAGACAGTACATGGATAAGAGGAGACTGTAGAGTGAACTTTGCTTTCTTTGTGCCATACACAGAGCTAAGAACATTCTCACCAAACAAAATAAATACTATCGAACTCCAAAATAGTAAACAATGAAACAATTAAATGAAACACAAGGGACTACAAAGTTGGAGAATTGATGCATTTGGATGGCCTTTGGTATCCAAGAATTTACAAGGGTAGGAAAAATTATGTGCTAAATGATCACTTACCAATACCTCCTTCAAACAAGTTATCATATGTGCTAGACTAGGTGCTCATAAACTTGCCAAACCACACACATTATTTTTAAGCAAGCAGATACAATGGAAATTTCTTGGAGATAAACTCTGCTTTCTAAAGAAGCAGCATCTAATTGAAGGCTGTGGAACTACCTTAAAGGGATCTATATTAATAAAAGGATAATATGATAATTAGACCGATGTTTCCTGGGCATCCTTCCTGACCAAGCCAGGGCCAGAGGGAAGCCAGCCTGGTCCCAAGTGCCTGCAGGTGGCCCAAGGGAAGCCAGCCCGGATCCCGGGTGCCTGCTGGTGACTGGTGGAGGGAAGCCCGGGTCCCAGGTGCTGGAGGGAAGCTGGTGCCGGCAGCCCAGGGAAGGAAGGCCTACTCTTGCACATATTTTTGTGCACCGGGCCTCTAGTCTTAGTATAAAAAATTGGTACCCAAAGACCATTAACTCACAAGGATAAGTTGGTTGAGTTAGAAAGTGGCTCATTCAATTTGCAGGCATTAAAATTATTTTAAGACAGATGTTTTCTGCATGTTGGTCTATTTCAGTTCTTTGTAAGATTGATTTTATTTCGAGTTAAACTTGGCAAATGCCAGTGTTTGTGATAGTATCAAGCTCTGGACTATTAAAATATATCTGTTTGATGGGCACCACACACTGGGCCCTTCTGTCTTCATTCCGGGCGAGCTGACTGCTGTGGCAGCGGGATACAAAGGTCACACACCTTCTTGTTTTACCTCCAGAAACAGTGATAAAACTTGTACAGAAACCCCACAGGCAAGGAGAAGTGGTTTTAATCACTGTCTACACTCTTGCACTTGCATATTCCTCCCTCCAGCGGCATAGCAAAGTGCCTCTTTCATGAAAACAAAAATAACTCCAGAACACATTATATTGTATCTCTCTTTAGGGACTATGATTACACACTACAGGCTATGGTGGGGAGGAAAGCCCCCATGGTGAAAGCAAAATTATTTAAATGAACCCTTACTGGGGAAGAATTCCACTTCTGGGTTATAATATAATATACCTAGTAATACACATAATATATTTCTTTGGTCAAGAGGTTGGTAAATGTATGTGTATAATAATATAAGAATCTCAGTAGAAATAGTTGCATAAAAAGCAGCAGGACAACTTAGTACAAATTTGTTTTTACATTTTTGTAATAATAACTGTACTGATATACTCTCCACTACTAAATACACCTATAATATACTATAATACATTGTTAAGGATTTATATTATTCTTTTGATAAAAAAGCAATTGACAAAATAATTGATAGGAACCTAATTTCTTCTAGTCAATAATAATCATTGGTGATCAAGTAGTGTTTCATGCCTTAAAATAAAATATCATGATTTTACTTTTTCTTGTCTGAACCCTATTAATGTTAGCAATATTGATTGTTTCTTTATTCTGGTTTTGACTCTCTAGAAAAAGTATTTAAAAATATTTTTTGTAAGAAATATAGACCTTCCAAAGAACAGGTAAGAGAAATAATACATCTGGAAAAAAAAGAAAAAGTTGAAATAAGTTATCTTTGATATAATCTTTCTTTTCTATGGAAAAATTAAGATAATTTATTTACTGATTCAGTCACTTTACATTTATGCATTCAGCATATGAGATGTTTAACTATCAAAAGGCATTACCATTATACATCAATTATTCATTTGGTAAGGAGAAATAAAAGAATAGAGAAATATGACTCAATTATATTATGAAAATATGCTATATACATGTGATAAATAAAATTTTGCTGCCAACAATCATTTCCAATGTTCTCCTTTTTGTAACTATTTGGAAGAATTTCCCCACACCACCATTCAGTAAAAGTAGACTTTTCAGTCATGGTGCCCATTCTCCCTCCTCAAAAGTGTGACATATTTCTCAATCTAGGTCAGTCTTAGCATTCCTGGAATTGATTGTTTCAAAAGTGGTACATAGTCAAATAAAATTTAACAGAATGTTTTTGAGAGTGAAATAAGAAGGCAGGTAAAAAGGTGTGTACATGTGTGTTCTAAAATTTCTGATTACAAAGATAGAATGCAATGAATATAAACCTATGGGCAGCCATTCTCTCTCTCTCTCTCTCTCTCTTTTTTAGTGTATTCCATTTTGTAAAATGTAACACAGCTTTTTAATCCACTCCCCTACTGATAGGTACTTGGGCTGTTTACAGTTCTTAGCTATTCTATATACTGCTGCAATGAACATAGGGGTGCTTATATTCGATATGCTAAGGGGACAGACAGTGGACCAATTGACCAGTCTCTAGGTCATGCAGTGACCACCAGGGGGCAGACAGTTAGGGTGAACGGTCAGCCAGTTGCTATGATGTGCACTGATCACCACAGGGAAGATGCTCCAACCAGTAGGTTAGCTTGCTGCTGGGGTCTGGCTGATTGGGACTGAGCAAGACAAGCCAGACATGCCCTGGAGCCCTCCCGCGGACCCTCTCTGGCTAGCCAACACCTCATGTCCCTCCCTGGGCCCAGCCTGCACCTTTTCCAATCTGGGACCCCTTGGGTGATGTCTGACTGCCGGTTTAGTCCTGATTTCTGGGATTGGGCCTAAACCAGCAGTCAGACATTCCTCTCACAATCCAGGACTGCTGGCTCCTAACTGCTCACCTGCCCACGTGCCTGATCTCTCCTAATTTCCCCCACCCCACCCAGCCTGATCACCCCTAACCACTTCTGCCTGCTGGCCTGATTGCCCATAACTGTCCCCCTCTGCTGGCCTGGTCATCTCCAACTGCCTCCCTGCTGTCCTTGCCACCCCTTACTGACCCCACTGCTGGCCTGGTAGCCCACACAGCCTGCTGTTCAGTCGTTTGGTTGTCCCTGACTAACCCTCCTCCCACCGTGTTGCCCCAAGCAGACTGCTGTTTGGTTATCCGTCTGGTTGTTTTCAGTCAAAATGGCCCCTGGCTTTTTATATATGTTATGCCCAGATTTCAGGATCCCCAAAAGACCACCAGGGAGCCAGCTGAGTCCGATGCAAAGGCAAATAGAGTCTTTATTTGGGCTAGCTCGAGCTCCCCTCACACTCGCCTACACAGCGGCTGGGGCAGAGAGAGAGCCAGCCCTGTGGGAAGAGGGGTTTTATAGGGGGATTGGAGTAAGGGGAGGAGAGAGGACTGTGGGCCCTGCCGATTGGTGAGGTGCAAGTTGGGGTCTTGTTACACAGGATGTGGTTGTGTCTACGGCGAGCACTTCCCTTGATTGTCATTGGTTAGTTTAAAGGTTACCAGAGGCTTGGGCTTCCAAGAAGAAGCTCCTTGCTAAGCACATGGCTAATGGCTTCTGCCTAAAAATGGAGGATCTGGGTTAAGATGGAGGGTGTAGCCCTCGCCCTTTCATATACAGTGGGGCCTTGACTTATGAGTGCCCCGACTAACGAGTTTTTTGAGATAGCAGCTGTCTCTCGGCTGATTTTTTGCATTGAGTTGATAGAGTAATTTGAATTAACGAGCTCCTTAACGAGCTGGGTCTCGAAACGAATTAAACTCGTAAGTCAAGGCCCCACTGTATTAGGATATATATTGATTTCAGAGAAGAAGGGAGGGGGGAAGAGAGATAGAAACATCAATGATGAGAGAGAATCATTGAGTAACTGTCTCCTGCATGCTCCCCTACTAGGGATTAAGCCCACAACCAAAGCATGAGCCATGACCTGACTGAAACCTGGTTCATAGTTCCATGCTCAACCACTGACAAATGAAGGCCAGGCAATTGGCAACATTTTTTACATCATAAGGGGGGAAAAAAACCTATTATAATAGGGGCTATATTTATCAGGAAACAGAATCTCATAAGAGAAAAAGAAAAAAGAGAGGGAAAACAACAATGAATGAGAAAGAGAGAGCGAGATTGGGCTCAGGCGCAGGGAGCACAAGAGAGGGCTGTTGGCATCATCTGAGATATTGAATCCAAATGTAACCAAAGCCAGATTCTCTATCTACTATCCCAATTACAAGAACCAGTAAACTTCATTTAGGACTTGGTAACACTGATTGCCTATAACCGCTATGCTGTACAACTAAAAGTAAAACAAAATAATGTTGAATGTACACTGTAATTAAAAAATAAAATAAGAAAACTTAGTCACAATAGCACCATTAAATGCTTATGTGACAAATGTTAAAAGTAACCTTTTCCTGCTGTCTCAGATTTTTGCAGGTAGAGAACAACTCTTTAAGGCCTACATCCACAGGTGAGGTTCTCACCTGTATGTGTACAGGTGAGGTAACTCATTCAGTCTGCACTTGCCCTTCACCCAGGGGCTATATGTGAGGAGGAAACATTCTTTGAAGTTTGAAAAGGGCAGATGTGTAAATTTCTTTGGAAAGGCTTCTTCCTGTACTGTGTTTTCTCAACCCTTTCTGCCCTGGAGGAGGAGGAGATAGTAGAGGAGTAGCTTCCTCTTTATTCAAGCCAAGAGACTGGAGAAAAGTCATGTGGAGAGCTTTACAGAGTTGCCCTGAAGAAAGAGGACCATAGGGCTGGGTTTCACCCCAAAATAGCAACGAGAAATGGAAAATACAAATACAACTTTGTTATTGACGAGGCCAGTGCCTCTTTCCACATACAGACTTCTTTGACAAACTCTTTAATTGGCCCTGAGTCTCTCACTTCACATGCAAGGAGAAAGCAGAAGAAGAATGCTATATCCATGTGTTTTAATCTTTAATGCAATATAGCTCCAAAGCCTAAATGTGCCTAATCTACTGTCCTGAAATTCTGAAATTGGGTCCCTCTTGGATTATAGCAGTGGTTCTCAACCTTCCTAATGCCGCAACCTTTAATACCGTTCCTCATGTTGTGGTGACCCCCAACCATAAACTTATTTTCGTTGCTACTTCATCACTGTAATGTTGC
>NW_006287829.1:1683494-1684097 GCF_000327345.1 Myotis davidii | reverse complement strand
GACCCACAGGTTGAGAACCGCTGGATTATAGCAAGCAAGAAAGTGGTATAGTCATACAGAGAAAAACTTTTCCTCTCTCCAAAACATAAGCTTTGGTAAAGAGCTCCATTTCCAATGCTCACTCTTTAAGTTAACCTCTCTTTTACACTCCTTTCTTTTTCTTAGCTACTTTTTAATTACAGTCCAACTTGCTCATTTATCATTGTGACCCTTAGTCCCTTGATCTAGTTCCTATTGTCCTGGGCCAGTGTTTCTCAATATGTGATCAGTGGTATTTCCCAATGCACAATCCAGAGCATTTGTGTCAGAACCCCCGGGGCACTCATTACAATGGAGAAACCTGGTTGCACCTTCTTCCTACTGAATTAGCAAATGCATGCTGGGGCCAGAGAAATTTACCAATAACCTCAGATTAGATTCAGGCCTAGAATGGAATGTGAGAATGTGGGACTCAGAACCTCAGGCCATTTCAGGCCATGACCTGTATTGTGCCTCTCTCTGCCTCTCAGATTATACAACTGAGAAGCCCTTTAAAGAATGCATCCAAACTCTGCTAAAAGACAGCCCTGGAAAGTCCCCATTTTCTGTCTCTTAACACTCTTT
>NW_006287829.1:1675968-1683473 GCF_000327345.1 Myotis davidii | reverse complement strand
TCCAAGTTCACTGGTATTGCTAGAAATTCACAGAAATTTTGCTTGCTGATTGCAATTACTTGCTTTCTAACCTTGGCTAATGCCTGTCTCTCATAATCCCCCCAAAATGTCTCTCCCAAACTTTCTCCATCCTCACCTCAAACCATCATGCCCGTTCCTAATGTTCCTGTTCTTATACAAAATCAGTAACTCATAGAACTATATGAGAGCTTGACCTTCCTCTGCAACTCAGTCCTCCTCTGCTCCTCAGGCTTCATTTACTCAAATCTGAGAAACAAATTTCCTTCTTGCCAAAGCCACCTCTTCTGCCTTTATTCTTAGCACTGTTTCCCATTTGATAGATGCCTCAGTTCTGTTTACTGGTCCCTTCACTGTCTTTCATGCCATGTTGAGTCTTCCATTCCCTAAAGAAAATTGTGTGTGTGTGTGTGTGTATGTGTGTGTGTGTCTCTCCCTCTAGCTAGCACACTATTTCTTCTTCATCACCCACTATTGCAGCGGTTCTCAACCTGTGGGTTGCGACCCCTTTGGCGTTTGAATGACCCTTTCACAGGGGTCGCCTAAAACCATCCTGCATATCAGATATTTACATTACGATTCATAACAGTAGCAACATTACAGTTATGAAGTAGCAACGAAAATAATTTTATGGTTGGGGCACAACATGAGGAACTGTATTTAAAGGGCCAGAAGGTTGAGAACCGCTGCACTATTGTAATAGAATACACTGCTCTCAATGACTAATGCCTACCCTCGGTCCTGCTTGCTTAGAGTAGTCTCTTTGCTAGCAACTACTTAATGTCCAGACACCTGCACAGGTAAGTTTATCTCAAGGGATGCCTTGGATAACGCTCCATATACTCTACTCAGATAATGCCCCACTTCCTTTTCCTTCACTTACTTTTCTTTTTTATTGATTTGAGAGAGAGAGAGGAAGAGAGAAAGTGAGAAAGAGTGAGAGAAACATCTATTTGTTGTTCCACTTATTATGCATTCATTGATTGCTTCTTTTCTGTGCCCTGACTGGAGATTTAACCTACATACTTGTTGTATCAGATCAATGCGCTAACCAAGTGAACTGTGAAGGTAGCTTGAGCCCCACTCCAACCTCCATTCTGATGCATATGCTTGCTAGCCCCAGCCCCCTTTCCACTTGTGTCCTAGCTAGCCTTGCAAAACCTGTTACCCTGAGTGCTTATCTTAATGGGAGCTATAAACCACACACAGCCCCACAACAGGGTCTGACTGCCAGCGCCAGACAGGGTCTTGGTCGCTATATCACTTCCCCCTTTACAACCATCACAGGGGCTGCAAAGCCCATGAAAAGCCTGGAAGCCTGGTCCATATTTGGGAGACAAAGAAACTAGGGGGATAAAAGGGAAAGCCCCACCTGCATTTGACACTCAGCTTTGGGAAACTGATCCCCTGAGTCACAGCACCGGTGATCCTGCAATTAAAGTGCATTTTCTGAACCTTCTGAGTATCTGGCTGTTTTGTCTTCCCACCGCCTGGTAACTTCTGTAACAAAACCACCCAGAAAGGGCTCTTCACTTACTTTTTAAACTTTACAGTGTCTTCTCCATACCCTATCAGAGAACTTACTGTCTTTTTTTCTTTTAGTATATATTTTTTATTGACTTCAGAGAGAAAGGGTGAGAGGGAGAAAGAGAAACATCAATGATGAGAGAGAATCATCAATCGGCCCTCTCCTGCACACCCTCCACTGGGGATTGAGCCAACAACCTGGCTTGTGCCCTGACCTGGAATTGAACCATGACCTGGTTCATAGGTTGAGCCAAGCCAGCCGGGCAAGAAATTACTCTCTTGAAGGAGATAATGGTCTTCTGATTGTGGAATTCAACAGTGGTTTTCATTCTTTAAACTCCTTGAAGTATTTGACACTGCTGTATCTCCTTCCTTCTTTGAACTCTTTAGTCCTTTGATCCTACACAATGTGACACCATCCAATCCTGGTTCTCTTCTGTCAACTGCTTCTCCCCCTCCTCCTCCTCCTCCTCCTACTCCTCCTCCTCCTCCTTCTTCTCCTTCTTCTTCTCCTTCTCCTTCTTCTCCTTCTCCTTCTCCTTCTCCTTCTCCTTCTCCTTCCTCACCTGAGATATTTTCCCATTGATTTTTAGAAAGGGTGGAAGAGAAAGAGAAAGACAGAGAGACATATTGATGTGAGAGAAACACATCAATTGGTTGCCTCCTGCATGAGCACTGACCAGGACCTGGGCCAGGGAGGACCCTGCAACCGAGGCTCCTGCCCTTGACTGGAATTGAACCTGGGACCCTTCAGTCTGCAGGCTAATGCTCTATCCACTGAGCCAAACCAGCTAGGGCTCTGTTTCTTCTTCACTACTTTCCTCCTCATCCCAAATGTAACTGTCCCTATGAGTTTTGTCCTTAATTCTCAGGTGGTCATTGAACCGGAGGAGCCAGCAGGAAAACAGCAATTCCTATGTGTTAGGTGCATTGATGGGAATGACAGAGCAGCATGCGTGCTCACAGCAGAAGTGTGTCCCCAGCCTCTGGGGACTTCTCAGACTGAACGTGAATGATGAGCAGGATTGGAAACAGCAAAGGCAGAGGAGGGCTTCTGGCAGAGGGAACCACAATGAAAGCACCCTGTAGGAGAACTGGCTCAATTTCTTTTACAAACTTTGGTGAATTTTTACTTTTTTAAAGCCCTCAAATACAATTTCTTGAATCTTTTGTAAAAATGAATGTCTTTGGAAAAAATAAGAAGTAATGAGGAGAAGACGAAGGAGGTGGTGGAAGGGAGTAAAATTTAAAAAAAAAAAGCGCAATCTTGAACACTTTCTGAAAAGCTATGGACCTGGATCAAGGTAAGTCAAAGTTCCTGCACTTGTTTCCATTCTTTTTTATATGAGATAAAATCTCAAGAAGCAGTATTTTTTCTCTTGTTTTATAACATAGAAGAAATATTAAGAGGCTTAAATTCTATTTATCGAAGTAAACCAACTTTCCCCCCTCATGGCATGAGAGCTTATAAAAAATAAATTCCTAACATCCTTCTCAGAGGTGTTATTAGGTAGGTGTTTATTTGCTATTGAAATGACAACCAGCGAGTTTCCTAACCCCCTTATTCTTTTATCTCGGGGAAACTAAATGGAAAACATCACCACTGATAGAACAATGTTTTGGCAGACTCTTCCTTCTTGTCTCTCTGTCAGCATTTTAATGCCATTCAGACTGAGTTCAAGAGGGTCACTTTTTAATAAATGTAGAAACATGTAAAGGCTTTTATAAATAAAACTAAGCCATTCTGCTTTTTGTCAGTTTGCTTATGTCGCACAGAGGGTTCTTTCTGCCTCCTGTACTGATCGCATTATCTCCTTTTCTTTTTCTAAGCCCCGACCTCACCACGTCCTAATGGATTGAGTTTATTTCACACCATGTAATACCTCGCGCGCTTTCAGTGGTTGTTTACAGAGGCGCTGCCTTCAAATAGAGCAGAGAGAGAAGGAAGTGCAAAAGACCAATTCTGCTCCCTAACATCATTAATGGAAAGATGTATTGTCACGGCAAGTCTTGTATCGCTGACAATAGCTTCGGCAGAGCCACATCTGTTTATCCTAATGCTTAAGGAGCGGGGTATGTGACAGGGAATGGGAATATGCCATTTGATTTGCAGCTATTAGCTGACATCCAAGACAGTGGGGAGGTGCATAAATAAAGACAAATCATCCTTCCAGTGCAGCGGCTGGACCTGATCTGGGGAGGCTGCAGGCCAGGCTCTCGCAGACTCAGGACCGCTGCACCGGTGACAACATCAGGCTAAATGTCGGGCTTTCTCCTTCTCAGGTCAAATGGCTTTCAAACACGTTCAGGGATCCCTTTTCCATGTCATTTGTAATGTAACGATCCTTTTATCATTTTACAAAAACCCAATAGGTGTCACGTCTCTCAAGCAACTTTTCTTCTTCTTTCTAAGACATGCATGGGTATGTGGTCGAACAGTATATTTTAAAATTGCTCCATCTTCACAAACAAATAATACTCCGGGGGGACAAATAGACAAGGCTTCTCAGTGTTGACTGAGATGAGAGTCCCTTTGAAGTTTAAGCTTGGTTTTAATAGAAGATATGATGATTTCAAGACCAAATATGGAGTCCTGGGGGCATTATAAGATTCTAAATACAACACAGAATTGGAGGTGAGTTCTAATTCTGAGAATTCTCAAAAGTTACCAAAGCCAGCATTCTTCAGTCTCACTTAATTCTAACTTGGAATTGGCCAGCACTTATAACCATGTCTTAATGATTGAGTGCTCTAGAAGTAATAAGGATAGCAAGTTTCTAAAATAATACATTTTAACCACTCAGTTTGTTCACACCTTAAGCAAAGGTAATGTGTGCCCCGAGAGGGTCGAACTGCTTGGGAACAGAGCACAGAACATTCCAGGTTAAAGGTATTCTAGATGGTGGAGGGCGGATAATTTGTAAAAGGGCAGAGATGATTCAAGGAGAGGTAATACTCAGAACGAAGGTGCAGGCATGATACTGCATAGCACATGCTGGGAAATTATGAGCCATTATTGTGAGAAGTGGTTACAGGGTATAGGAGAGTTGCGGGGATAGCACACTTGTGAGTATCTGGAAATGCAAAAAAGCACCCATGCCTTCAACTATTAATATGTGTTTTGGGAAATCTGAATTCAATATAAAATTGGTTTGAAACAGCGTATGCTTCACATTAGCTATAGCTGATCAGAAAGAGACATTTAAATATAAGGAAAAAAAGACATATTTGTATCTATTTTTCTACCCTGTACTAAGGTGCTCATCATTCATTTTCTGTGTTGATCTCTCCACAATCTCAACAAGTTTTATTTCACCCATTTCTTGGATGAGGAAACTGAGACCTAGAGAGTGGGATTACTGTCCAGGACCGTCAGCAAAGGCAGAAAACACTAGTGTTTAGGATCGCAAACTCAGGGGCTGGACTAGTTAGGGCCAAACCCACACATATGAGAAATGTTGACTTTGGACAAGTGCTTAACATCTTTATGATTCAGTTTCCCCTTCAATAAATGAAAACAACAATAGAATCTACCACACAGGTTGTAGGAGGTACTATGTGCAGCACATTTAGAATAATGTCTGCACTTAGTGCTATGTCGATTCCTTGCTGTGTTGCCATCACAGGTCTTGTAAAAGAAAGACCAGGACTAGGATGCAGAAGATGACCACAGTATCTCTTCCAAAAGTTAAGGTTTGCAGGTGAATTTCTCCTCCCAATTGAAAATGTAACTCATGAGAATGACAAAGGCCCTATTTTAGCCTGGATATGTATCATCCCCACAAACTTCAAAATTCTGTACCAATGTATTCCCACTTTACAGATAAATTTAAAATTTATAGCTATCAGGTAACTAGCTCACGTTTCCACAGTTATAACAGTATCAACATTGGAATCAAATGGCAGATGCTTCTCTTTAATGTCTGTGTAGTTGCTCCCATTCCACCAGCCTGTGTATATTTGGGAGAATCCAGTGGCTGCAGGGACCAGGGTTAGGGGGAGGGGGAAAGGGGGGCAGGGAAGACTTCACAAACACTGTTGCAAGGAAATGAAGTTTTGTTTTAATCCTATGTTTTTATTGATTTTATTTTTATTATTTTTTTGTTATTGTTAACCCTCACCCAAGGATATCTCTTCATTCATTTTTAGAGAAAGTGAAAAGGAGATGGAGAGACAGAGAGAGAAACATAGATACGAGAGAGCCATTGACTGGCTGCCTCCTGCACACACCTGACCAGGGCCAGGGGTCAGACCTGCAACCAAGGGTACTTGCCATTGACTGGAATCAAAACAGGGGCTCTTCAGTCCACAGGCTGAGGTTCTATCCACTGAGCCAAACCAGGTAGAGCTGTTTTTATTGATGTTAAAGAGAGAGAGAGAGAGAGAGAGAGAGAGAGAGAGAGAGAGAGAGAGAGAAACATGGGCTGGTTGCCTCCTGAACGTGTCATGACCAGAGATCTAACCGCAACCTAGGAACGTGCCCTGAAGGGGAACCGAACCCGCAAGCTTTTGGTGTACTGGAGGAAGCCAGGGATTGAGCCTGCAACCAAGCCACCCATCCAGGGCAGGAAATAAAGTTTTAAAAGGTGAATAAGAACTGGAAATGCAGTAATAGACAGGAAGAGTTTACCAAGGAGAGACTCCAAATAATAAGTACATTCAGGGAACAGAAAGACCAGATTTTTGATGACACTCATGATGCTTTGGGGAAAGTGGAATCGAAAGGAGAGTTGGATGCCAAAGTTGGAAGGGCTTTTTGTATCTTTCTATGCCCCACCCCCCACCCCACAACCCCCTCAGAGCTTTGAAGACTCATTAAAGGTTTTGGAACTGGGAGATGGAATAATCATATTTGGATTTGCAAGTTCTCACTTTGGAGGTAGTGTAGCAAAGACTAAACTGTAGACAAGGAGATTGGTTAGGAAAAAATTTAATGAATGAAGACACTGCAAGGAATTTCGAAAAAGTGAGAATGCAGCTAAAAGCCTCTTAATTTTCTCCAAGTTCAGTGTCATCGCCAGGTCCTTCATGATCTCTGGTACCCTGGTACTGCCTTATAAGGGACCATTGGGTCCAGTGAGGGCTGTCTTTCTGAACAAAAGATCATTCATTGCCTTTTCAAAGTGGTTTTCTTCATTAGCTCAACTTGTTAGCATAATTTTTCACTACTTAATATTGATACCGCTTTCAGTTTACCTGTTTACATTTTAGCAGAAAAATTTTCTGAACTATTCCTTAATTGGCAAAGTTTTTCCTAAAGTTAGGAGTTAAAAATATAGAATTCTGCCATGGAAGGAACCATCAGGTGAAGGGTGCCTCATTCCCTTGGAAGATCTCAGACCTGAATTGAACATGTTTACCCAAAATGGCACAGAAAAAAAAGTCAGTATTTTTTTTTTAAAGATGCTCATCAAACGACACTTAACTCATGCTGTGCCTCAATAGCTAATTATGTTTCCCGGAATTGAACCAATGATCTTACAAATTCTCTTATTTATTATGTCACCTGTATCATTTTATTTCATTTTTAATTTAATGTTAAGTGTTCATGAATTTAATTTAAATTTTTAATAGGTTAAAATTGTATGACTTTGACATCTACACTAATAAAACACAAACATGCAAATTGACCGTACCTTTGCAACACCTTAAATCACACCCACCAGCCAATCAGAGTGACTATATGCAAATTAACCCAACCAAGATGGCCGCCGGCAGCCATGGAGCTGGAGTGAGCAGCTTCCCTCCTGCCAGCCCTGACCAGCTCTGAGCTCCTCTCAAGGCTATGAAGTTTCAATTATAGAAGGTAAATAAATCCCATAATAAAAGAAATAAAGAAAAAAAGGAGAGACTGGGAGCTTCCATCGCTGGGGGGCTAGGCCAGCCTGAAAACAGCTCTCGGCCCCTCACCCAGACTGGCCAGGCACCCCAGTGGAGACACCACACCCTAAAGGAGGTGC
>NW_006287829.1:1666232-1675620 GCF_000327345.1 Myotis davidii | reverse complement strand
CCGGAGCTGCCCCCTGGTACTCAGTGTGCTCCCACAGGGGGATCTCTGTATGTGATGGCTGCCAGCACAGTGGTGGTGGTGGTGGGAGCCTCTCCCGCCTTCTCAGCAGCACTAAGGATGTCCGACTGCTCCCCGCTGGCAAGTGGACATCCCCTGAGGGCTGCCGGGCTGCCAGAGGGATGTCTGACTGCCAACTTGGGCCCAATCTCCCAGGGAGCAGGCCTAAGCCAGCAAGTGCACAAGTTTTTGTGCACTGGGCCTCTAGTTTATTTATATTCTACTAAGAAACTCAAAATATAGAAGTATCCCCAAACTCCTTCAAGTCTTAGAAGTCTTCACTACACATTTTCTCAACACCCAAATATTAAATATCATATAATGTTTCTAAGTGCTAAAGATCAGTCATTAATTTACTTTTCAAATTTGGCTTGTGTCTTTCAGTCTGTAATGATTGAAGATGGATAGACATGGTACCAGCCTTGGTCTCTTATACATAGAAACACAGATATTGGCTAAATCTCTTTGTGTCAAGGAAGGGTCTGACCCTGTTTTTGTTTCTTGGTTTTATTTTTTTGTTGTTGTTGTTTTGTTTGCTTTTAATCTTTAAAAAGAAAAGCCACAGAATATTCTGTCTTAATACTCAATCTTGTGACTATGAATGTCTATTAAGTGCTAACCTTGGAAAAAGAAACTTCCTGCATTTTCTTCTTTGAAGTGTTCTCACACATTTCAGTCTGCAGTCCACTAAGGGTAACATCTGTATACAGCCACCTTTGCCTCAGTGTAAGGGGCACTGAGATTTCAGAAGGCAGGTGTCCCTGCACACATCGAGAGCCTTCTTTCTCCAAGCCCATAGCTGTTTCTGGTCCAGCTTTAGTTCTGTCACATCTAGAGATCCCGCTGCTCCCTTCGCTATCTTGAATTTCACAAATTTCAGCGTTTCAAGTAGTTTCCAAATTATTACTTAAGTAATTCAAGTGCGGTTCAATTATCACTTAGTTAATACAAGTATAGGCTTATTTTTGTGTAGGCAATGTATAGGCAAGCACTAAGTGAAAAAGTGATGAGCAAGGTAGGGTTCTTACCTCCAAAGAATTTATCTCCTAATAAACAATGAGATTTTAAGCACATAATATTAAACATAAATATACAATTATGTGCTATGATATAAAATATAGAAGGCTAAGAAAGAATATTTCCAGAAAGATTAAATGTAAATTTGAGGTGGAATTCACAGAGGATGTCACCAAAACCATCACCTTTGAATAAAATTGAAGGATACATTAGGAGCAAATGTAGGGGTGGGTGATGAAGAGATTGAGTAAAATAGCACCACCATATTTGACTGAAGATATACAGAGACCGGAACTAGACTAGACTGTGTAAGGCCTTCTATATGTGTGTTCAAGATTGGGGATTTTTATTTAAGAATAAATAGGAAGTCACTGAAGAGCTTTTAGCACCTAAATTTGTGGAAACAAATACTAAATATCAGATGCACCCAACCTTTTTTCTTTATAGTAACTCATTGCACAGACATTGTTTGGCTTATGGTATCTATGGCAAATCATATATTTATAAGATCTCTTAGTTAAAAAGGCATGAGACTTCATACATGCATGAATTTATGAAGATGTAATTTAAAGAAATTATTTTATGTCTCTTATAAACAGTAATAGACAATTTGTAGTAAAGTAAATGGTGTCCAATTGAGACTACTGTATTTGTTTTGTACCTTTATAATCCCTGGCTCACTGATGATTATCACAAGATGAAATATTAAAGGTGTCTTCCTTATCGCCCTGTTGTTTTTTTCCTACTCAAGGTGTTTTCTAAATACCAAAGTGGACAACCAAAGGGAAAACATTCACTTCATTAGCAAATCACACTTACTCTTTCTGGTTTCCTTAAAAGTCATTTCCCTACCATGCTCCACAAGATAGTTTTTAATTCTTTCATGTGATCTCTGGAACAAACACCAGTTTTATCACAATTAAAGGAAAATGGAAAAGTGAAATAAGAACAGGCTAACAGTAAAATCAAAAGCTACCAACTATGCTTATCTCTATAAGGGAGTTTGAGGAAAAGGGCAGGCAAAGGAGAGAAGATTGGAAGGCTGAGTAGAACCCAACTCTAGATGAACAAATGTTTCATCAAACAACACTTAAATGACTCATAAATCAAAGCGGAAAAGATGTTAGAGTACATTGTTATGTAGCCTAACCTATAAATTTCCCTCAAAATAGTCACTAGTGTCTATCGAAGAGTAGTTTGAGATTAGAATTGGACAAAACCATGTGGATATACAGTAATACTTCTGTTTGAGGAAATATACAGTATATTATTACTTTATTTTTATTTCTGAGATAGTTATACAGATTTTAAAAGAGAAAAACACTATCATTTGATTCCAAATTCTCAAATACAGAAGAATAAACCTCAATGCCTTCACTAAACCTCCAGCTCTTGGTTTGACTTATAGCTGTGTTGTGAAAAAAATGTGAATTAAAACCATGTTTCTAAAAGCCAAGATTAGTTTGCCCCATGATGGCACCTTTAAACCCAAATTTACATTTAACACAGACTACCAAGAGGCTTAAAAGACCATACTCTGAAAAGGTACTCATAAATAAAGTTTAAGTATGCGAAGATTATGATGCAAAATCTATATTAAACTCTATTAAAGAGATGACCTGATCCTAAAACTTACCAGATCAAAGATGTGCTCCAGACCTAATGAAAAACATCACAGCCTCAGTAACGTTTGCTTTCCCTTGCCTTCTCTCCTTCTTCTTCAGCGCATGCAGTAAAGCCTGGCTCTTCACAGCCATCGCCTACGGGAAGGAATCCTTTTCCCTCCTATAAAATGGAATAAAGGTAGAGATATTTTTTTTTTCTTCAAAGAAAAAAAAGATATTTGTAGAAAATATTTGTCTGTATATATATCTATATATCTATATATCTATATATCTATATATCTATATAGATATATATATATTTGTTTCTATTTAAAAACATTCTAGTGGCACTCATAAAATTTTCGAAAGATCATTATACTGAGAGCCTGGAGATTGGTTTTAAGCCTGAGTCTACCTCAGGCTAATTTCATGACTCTGACTTGACCAAGTCATTCAATTAAAACGTAACCAGGTGGTGGTAGTGCTGAGCCCTGGCCTTGCTCCCCTGAAATTGACTATTGAGCTCCAGTGAACACTAAGAGACATTCAGCTTCCCACACACCAACTACTAAGAGGACAATGTTTATTGGCATTTAGACATTCCCGTAACCGCGTCACTCCTTGTTATGTAAGCAAGAGAAATGCTTGGAGACGTCAGGTCTTATTTTAGGGGGAGTGGGTTCCTTTTATACAGAGAGGCCATCCTGTTTTCTTCCTTTCCCATAGAGGAGGTGAGGTTCTCCAGCTCCTTAAAGTCCAGGACCAAGGACTCACGACAATAAAGTTTAAGGAGTTACAAACATGTTTCCTCCATCAGTGGGCGAGAAGTGATCTTATTCCACCCGATGTTGAGCAGGGGAGGAAAGCATCTTGGAACTCAGGCTGGGGACCATGACAGTGGACAGGACCACCAAGACCACAGCACTCCCCTGTGAAGGAGCAGTTCCTAAGTGATGTAGAAGTGGAATCCTGCCTGAGGCCACAGGCCTAGGGGTTCATGCTGGAGAATAACAAGATTGGGAACTACAACTTTGTCTAGTCTGAACACAGCAGGGGAGCGACATGATGGAGACACAAAGGAATGCAGTTCAATGTCTCTAGCCAAGGTAATAGCCACCCATTTTTAAACCCTCTCATTTACCACGGTTTATAATGTGCTTGATTCTGCACTTAGTTAATTCATTTAATCTTCACAGGAAAAATTAACCTATTGAAACAGGTAGAATCATTACCAATATTTACAAGGGGAAAACGGAGGCACAGAGGATTGGCATAGCTTGTCCCTGGTTTCACTGCTGGTAAACAGCAGAGGTGGGGTCTAACCCAAGCAGTCTCTCTCCCGAAATACGATCAAGGTATGCCAGGCAAAGCCAACGCCCCTCTTCCCTGAAAACCAGACACTCAACCAGACTGAAGTGCCAGGGACATAGGAGAAATATTTGGAGTTGATTTAATTTTGGATTTTGAAAACAAATTGAATACATGTTTAAAAAGTGAAAAGTATGAGCTTTATAACTGATAGTATTTGAAAAGCTATCGAATTGGAATGAGATCTTATAATGCCTTTCTAATACTTTGTAGAGAAATGAAGATTTAACAGAGCACAAGTATCTATATTAACGGGGAAAAATAAAGCCATTTCATACTTCCTTTCTCCTATGGTACTCCTCAATGAGCTGGTTACAAGCAGCCACTTATAAAATGAGGAAGTTAGAACACAGGCTTTGTAGTTAGCAAACCAGGCTTGATATATGGGCTTTTGCACTTTTGCCTTCAATAATTCAGATCTCTCATTGGTAGAATTGGCAAAATAATACCTATTTATTAATATTATCATGAGAATGCAATGAGATGAGAAGATAGGCTATGCTGCTTCAACAATAAGGCCCCATTTCAGTAGCTTACAGAAGTAGAATGTTATTTAACATTCATGTAAAATTCTTGGATGGGTATTGAGGTCCGGTGAGTAGCTCTCCATCATACGGTCATCAGGAAGCTAGGATAACCCAGTGGAGTCAGTAAACAGAAGAGAAAGAAGGGAGAGCATGCATGGCAGGGTTTTGTAAGTAAGACCTACAGTGGTGAGTTACTTCTACTGACATAGAGATCTTAGTCACATGGCTGTGCCCACCACAGGAAATTCTGGGAAATGTGACCACAGCCCAAGCATGGAAAAAGGATGTGTGGATAGCTGGCAATTCTTGTCATGTGTACATAAAACGCTTAGCGGAATGTTGGGCACAAATTGCATTTATTCACCTGCTGCTGTTATAGGTTTAAAACTCTAAGAAGTAAAATGGAATATTGTTTTAATTAAACCATAAGTAATAAAACATTTCTTGTCAATAGGATGCTTTGGGCATTGTGGTACATTTTACTGAAGGGTACCTACTGAAGGTAATCTACATAATTATTTCCAGACAAATAGTAAAGTTTTAACATGATAAAATCCTCCACCTCCAAAATTGATGAAAACAGCTATTAAAATGAGAAAATAAGGAATGGAAAAACAATCTTCATTTTAAAAAATGTTAGGGAAAAAATGTAGCACGACTTTCTGAATCTCTTGTAACTTCCTGCTTAATACAGCATAGGAGTGAAACAGACCTACAAAGACAGAAGATCTACATACACTTTTCCTCCTATGAAATGACCTCTGAGCAGAACTATTCCAAGTCTCTTCAGGCTGTGGATCTCCGAGGTGCTGACACTGACCCACATCCATTAGCTCTCCAGTTTTAATCTGATATGAAAGATCTGACACCATACAGGTAAATATTTAAAGGAATCAAGGGAACCTCACTCATAGAATTTGTCAGGTAATAGAAGAGTGGGATAGATTTCATTATGTTCCAGGATGGTTTACAAGGGGGTGGGGGAGAAGAGAAAAGAAAGGAGAAAATCAATATTTTTAAAAAAGCTGAGGTAACAGAATGAAGGACAAGAACATAGTACTTGAGAGATAGAAAATTTCAGTAGTATCTCCTTAGAGATTCCTATGAAGTTCAACAAAACATGTACTTTATGAAGCTGGAGATGAAAGATTGGCTGACAATATGCAGACTGAAATGGAAGTTTGGCTGTCAGATTTAGGAAAGAAGGGTAAGGAAACAAACAATGCTTTAGCAAAAATTTAAGTCAGATAAGACACGGGATTTGGGGGGAAATGCCAATAATACAGATATGGATTTCTCTGGCTCTAGCCACGTAATGATTTTTTCCACTTGTGAGATAGAGGAAAATAATATCATAAATAATGATTCTGAAGCAAGCTGGGCCTAAAGTTTTGGCACCATACCCTACAAGGTAGGGGCTGCAGACTTTGATGATCATTACCTACAATGAGGACATCATTGTACACCATGATCTTGTGCACACACATACACATGCAAAAAGACAAAAATTCTTTGAAACACTGCTATGTGTAATGCTTGCGGGTATTTTCCCTTTTAATTTATTTTAAACGATGCTGATTGAGACAGTTGAATTTGATTTCCTGAGGGCCTAATGGATCTGGCTGAAGGTTGAAAATACATTGCTGAAGATGTCTGTGAAAGTGCACTGCAAAAGAATGAATCCTGATGCCATCCTTTAACTGTCTTCTTTGTTTCCTGGTGATCCTGCTATGGGTACCTAATCTATTTAAGACAAAGCCCTTCCCTTTAAGCTTTAAGGGGATTCCCCTACGCAATGCTTAATGGGAATTTCCCTAGAAAATGTTAATAAGGAGGAGGGGGGAAGTGAGTATTTTCCTCATCAGCTCAATCTGTATGCTCACTGTACCCCAGGGAACTCAATAAACTGAGAAGACCAGTTAAAGGGGTAGACCAAAAGTTCCTACTGAGACTCAGCTGAAGGCTAGCATCAGCTACTCTTCTGTTTGCCCCCAATAAGAGTGCGCAACCCCAGGTCAGGAATCCAGACGTTTTTAATAATTAAACTTTTTTAGAGTGCTTAAAATGGTACAGTAATCACATTCAGCACATTTTAAACTGCAGAATACCTTAAAATACAGGACCTTGAAATAATTTTATGGCATGACAACATTTTTAAAAATTAAGAATAAAGAGAATAGAACAAAATATCTGACCATTTTTACAACTTTAAATGTTAGTTTATAATTTTTTACTTAGATATGTATCTGTCTAAACATGCATGTGCCTATACACTCACATCTGATATAGACCATCTTGCTTATAGTGACTCTTCTTTTATAGAGAGGAATAAACAAGACTAGAAGGAATGGGGCAGAGAGAAGTGAGAAGGCCAGTGGTCATCAGATAACTGGTGGAGAAATGTTTATCCTAAAGGGAGCTGATTCCTGGAGGGATTTTCCGTTTCCCAGAGGAACGGCTATGTCAGTACACAGCAAGAAGCTGGCCCTCTGCAGGTCAGGAACTCAGCTCTCACCTGTAACCAAATCTGTCAGCACCTCCATCATGAATTTCTCAGCCTCCAGAATAGTGAGAAATAAATTTCTATTGTTATTTCTGTGGTATTTTGTCATGACAGCCTGAGCTAACTAAGACAGCTTCCTCCAGATTTTTAAATTTTCTACATGTTTTTATTTTTATAATCTCTTCAGTTCTTTTAAGTAGAATTTCTCAACATTTATTATGCATTGGCAACTGTCTCAGAGTACCAAATAAAGGTAGGTTGGGCAATAAAGGCATTTATTTTCTCAAACTGAGTCACATCGCCACCTAACATCAAGAAATTATTGGCAATGGTGAATAGAGTCACCATGATTGTTTGACCAGTAATCATTCATGCCCTCTGTCTTGCCTCACCACCAAAAATGATACCCTATTGATAAAGAACAAAATTGGGGTTCAGCTAATATAGTTATTTGCAGTGTGGTCTAACATCATATCACATTATCTCTAGCTCACTGTTAGAAGGGCTGCCAACAAAATAACATCAGCACTTCGACCAACATTGACTTAGACTTAGATTAACGTTCGATCCAAGTGAGATTTTTTTTTTAATCATTGCAAAATGAAAGTTCTGTAAGAATGTTCCAAACAGGGCTAATTTCTGTTCTCACCAGTTTGATGATGAACCTGCCAACGTGCTGTGCATTCTGTGATCCACATTCCCCCGCAGGATAGAGGCACACATGCTCCAGTGCCAGCGGTGTTTATTCAGGGTAATCATATGAGATTATGCTTTTTCTCATGGTTTCTCTAGAACTTTCTATACCCAAATTATTAAAGAAATAGGAATATTCCTTTGCTACTATGTAAGCATTTAAAAATGGCTACTTTCTAGTGTGCATGAAGTTATTCTTTTGAAACAAAAACATGTAATGTTTTATGTAATTTGGTTTAATTAATATAAACTGACACCCCAAACTTTCATAACAGTCTTTTGTACTCAGAAATGCTTTGTGGAAATCAGGGACAGGTGGCTGAGGTCCAGACATGTCAAATCCCAGCAAAAGAGAAAGAAAGCAACTGCGGAAGATCTATACACAGAACTTGTCCATATCCTACTCCCTAAAACCAGTGGAACATGATGTTCCATAGCCTAGACTCGCAGTGGTCGGCAAGCTCATTAGTCAACAGAGCCAAATATCAACAGTACAACGATTGAAATTTCTTTTGAGAGCCACATTTTTTAAACTTGAACTATATAAGTAGGTACATTGTTATTAACTTAATTCGGGTACCCCTCAGGCTTAGGAGGAGCCACACTCAAGGGCCCAAAGAGCCGCATGTGGCTCGCCAGCCGCAGTTTGCCGGCCATGGGAGAGGAGTTAAGGGAGGAGATGGAATCAAGGTTGTTGTCAAATCTCAGGACCTTGAAGAAGGGATAATATCCTAGATTACCTGGGCAGGCCCAACGTAATCACAGTGGCCTTTTAAAACAGGAGAGGTCAAAGAGGCCTTTGGGATGATCTGACATAAAGGTCAACCCACTCTCGCTGGCTTTGAAAATGGAGGAAGGGGGCCAGGAGCCAAGGCATGTGGTCAGCTTCTAGGCTCTAGGAAGGAATGCAGCATTGCCACTCTGTTGATTTTAGCGCTGTGACATGTATGAACACCAGAATTGTGAGCTAATACATTTATGTTGTCTTCGGTCACTATTTTTGTGGAAATGTGTTATGGCCACAATAGAACATTAATACAGAAATTTTAAAATTGGGATTAGAGATTGAACCCAGGAGAATGTAAGGACTTAAGAATATATAGAAATCCAGGAAGCAGCATAGCATTGTCCAGAGAAAAGAAGTGGGGGAATTGAGCCAATGTCATATATAGCACAAAAGATATGGTAACCTTAACTTAACCTCAACATCTAGATTCAGCTGTAAAAGAATATCCTGCTAGTGATGTGCTTGTGACTGTTGCTATTGTTATGGCCAGTGCACTGCCTGCCTTTGGACACTCATATATGCATTTTACTCAATTCTAGGTTTGGGTTCTTGATTCTATGTTTATGCTCCCCTCTAAACCCAGCCTCAAAGCTGTAATTTCTCTTTGGCCATGTATTCCACGAAGACCACAGCCCAGCTCATCTTCTAAAGCTGTGGTTCTCAAACTGGGCATGCTAAAAACAGAGGTCCAGAGGCTAGTCTAGGAATAAGCAAGGACATACCATTCCCATTTACACTCTTCAGGAAATATCACTTTTACTCAAGGACTTCAGGAGGAATTTTTTTTTTTAACATTACAATTGGACAAGCAAAACTACAGAAACCTACTTTT
>NW_006287829.1:1659590-1665373 GCF_000327345.1 Myotis davidii | reverse complement strand
CCCCCCCCCCCCCCCACCATTCATGAATATAACAATATTTATAAGCCATCAGGTATTGGAAGACTGGGCATTTTAATGCTCCCAATGATTCACATGGCATCAATGGCATTAGTACTGTAGTCTCGATTCAGCCAGAAAGAAGGATTTATTTCACTGGTTGCTATAGCTAATCCTAGCCCAATTAAATGAGTTTGAAAATGAAAAACAAATGTCACTGGGTTTTTTTAAAAAAATATTTTTATGAACCAGTGTTTTTATTTTTATTCATGATCTCATCTACAGAGCACACATGTGAGATGCAAATCAGTACAATTCCATCAAAAGGATATTGTGCAATTTCTGAGCCTGGTCATTAAGATATTGTACAGGTTTTATTCTACCTCTTCTGGAAATTTGCTTTGATATCACCATATATAGAAGCCCTAAGTTGCCTGATGGAGGAGAAGAAGCCACATGGGGCAAGACAAGTTGACTCAGCTAAGGTTCTCCAGAGAAACCATCAATGACAGCAAGCACCAACTTAAAGATACACGAGTGAGGCCGTTTTAGATTCCGGAGTTCCAATAAAGCTGTCAGAAACAGCTGTGTGAATGTTCCTGAGGAAAACTAGCAGAAGCCCTATCTTACTGAGCCCAACCCAAGCTGACTTTCAAAATCCTGACCTAATAGTTGCTGTTTTAAGGTTCCAAGTTTTTAGATTGTTTTGTTACACAGCAATAGGTAACTGATACAATATATTTATTACCAAGTGTGCTTTTTAAACCTTGATGTACTCTATGAGACATCAAAAACATAGAAGCACACATTAAAAATAAACCAATTGACCTAACAGCTTGGAAATTTTCTTAGTCAGATCCATAGGCTCATTAGAAGAATTTTCTATCTTTCAGTTTACTACACATGAAAGTTCTGATCCTTTTTTTAGAACTACATAACAAGGGTCACCTCAATTAGCATTTTTCTCACTATTTTTCAAATTCCCATTAATTTGTTGGTCATTTCTCCATCCTTGCAATATTTCTAGCCTATTCCCAACTTCCTGCCTCAAAGCCAGCCCTGCTTATTTGGGTTTTGTTTGTTTGTTTGTTATGGCACTGTCCTACACCTAGGTTCTTATTTCTGTACTAGAGGCCTGGTGCATGAAAATTTTGTGTACTCAGGGGAGCCCGGGTGCCCTCAAGGGATGTCCAACTGACGGCTTAGGCCCACTCCCCAGAGTCTGTGGGAGGCGACTAGGCAAGTAATCAAGGGATGCTGCTGGTTGCCGCTGCCACCTTCCACCCCATCGCCATCCCCTTCCTCTGCCCACTGGCACCTGCCTTGGCTGGTCTTGACCCCTGCCTACTGGTGGTTTCCCTGTTTGGTCTATTTGCATATTATGCTTCTATTATATAAGATTAGTTATTTACTGATGCTTGATAAACTACCACAAACTTAATAATTAAAATAAACTATTTTATTTGCTCACTATTTTGTCAGCAATTTAGGCTGGACCTAGATAGATCATTCTGCTTGTGTTGCCTTTGTTCCCACATGAGCTACAGTCACCTGACATTTGACTGCAGCTAGATGGGCTATGACAGCTTCCGTAGCATAACTGAAAGCTGGTGCTGGGGTAGGTCAGAGGGACCTTAGCTGGAAAAGCCCAACTCTGATCCACGTGGCTTTTCATGCTCCTATAGGCTGGACAAGACTGTTTTTGTTGTTGTTGTTGTTGTTTTAATTACATGCCTAGGGCTATAGTCAAGGAGAGTAAAAGCAAAAGGTAGATGCCACCAGAGCCTTTGCTGATTTTGCTATAAATTAATGGTCAAAACCCATCATAAGGCCATCCCAGATTTAAAGGTGGTGCAGTAGATTGAATGATGGCCTCCCAAAAGATAGAGCCATGTCCTAGTAACCAGACCCTGTGAATGTAATTAAATTAAAGCTGATTAAATATAAGGAGCTTGTGATGAGGCCATCCTGGACACCCCAAGCAGACCCCGAATCCAATGACAAGGATCCCGATAACAGACAGAAGAGAAGACACAGACAGGACAGGGGAGAGACCATGGTGGCGGAGGCAGAGACTGGAGGTAGGCAGCCACAAAGGAATGCTGAGGGCCCCTGGGGCAGTCAAGGAAAGATTTTCCTCTAGACCCTTTGGAGGGAGTGTGACTTTGCTGACAACTGATTTCAGACTTCTAGCCTCCAAAACTATGAAAGAATACATTTTTGTTGTTTTTAAGTCTCCAAATTTATGGTAATTTGTTACCATGGCCACAGCATTTAGCCTGAACCTTCAGATGGGAGGTGTGAATAGCAAAGTCATGGTGCGAAGGGGTAGCCATGGAAGTGAGAGGAATTACTGCAGCTCTATTGGAAAACAATCTACCACATCTTTGAAATCATTGCTCTTGTGGCCACATTTGAAAGTCACTTTTATTAAAAATGGAAAGTTGAATGAAAATAAGAATTTTATTCAATTAAAATGAAAGATGCCTTGCATAAAGGGAATACATTTACAAGTTTAATTCAACATGCAAATTTATGAAAGGTTCAAATTTTCTTATTTATTAGTTTTATGATCTTCTAGGAAAAGCTTCTGTGATAAAAGAAAATTTACCTTTTTGTGTTTATATACTGCTCATTTTTGCATAAAAAAGCATAGCTGTAAAAAGATGATGTTATTTTAAAAAGTTGATGATGCATTTAAGAGATCTTAAAGAGTATACTTGAGCTATTAATTGAAAAATAGCTCCTTACCTCACAGTGGCTATCACATTTACATTTTGTTTATATTTGTGCAGAACAATTATTTTGCAAATTGCTTTATGAAAAATTAGATGTGAAAGATATTTTAATAAGATATGTGAACTTCTTTCCTCAAGCAAAATTGACCATTAAAAAATAATAATAATAAAAAATGCTGGAACCATGCCCAGATGAAGCTAATTCTATGGGGAGCAAAAGAATGTGAGTGGCATCGCACAACACTTTTTGTAAACCTGGATTATTACCTGCATTAATCACCAATGAGATCTCAAAGGTATGGTCTCTTAATCATCACAAGTTAGTCAATGGAATGCTAACATTGGAAGTTTTGTGCAGAGTCAAACTCATAGTTTTAACACTCCTGTTTGAAACAAATTTATAAAAAGGAGAAAGGTTATTTGCAAAGGCACCTTGCTACACCCTGTCAGCACATTGAAGGTGCTGACAGTTCTTTTTCCCAGAGTTAAATTCTTATTGCTGATTTGTTTCTTTCTTATGAAGACAAAAAGAAAAAAAAATAAGGAGGCACAAAGGAATTTAAAGCTCAATTAATGGAATAAATTCAGTCTTCTTTTGAGCAATGACCTACCAGGCTGGGTGGCTTTGGGGCTATGTTTCCAAGATTTAATATTCCTAAAGAACAATTTCCATGGCAAAAACTATAAATAACTTTATGGCATAAAATAAAACTAAAAATAAAATTAAACAACAAACTATAAAAACGATTCAGTATGTGAACTGGATGAGGAAGTGTTGTTACAGGAATTGGAATATGTATGTAATTCTTTTTAAAAAATATGTTTATTTATTTCAAAGATGAAGTCTAAGGGAGAGAGAGATAGAAACATCAATGATGAGAGAGAATCACTGATTGCCTGCCTCCTGCATGCACCCCACTGGGGATTGAGCTCGCAACCCAGGCATGTGCCATGACGAGGAATCTAACCATGATCTCCTGGTTCATAGGTCAATGCTCAACCACTGAGCCACACCAGAAGGGCTGTATGGAATTCTTAATACATTTATATTTGGTTTAAATTACAGCTTCAAATGGGAAGGGAAAGAAGAGCACCACCAATTGATGTCTTTATTAACAAAAAAAACGCCAAAAATATGTTGGTGATCATTGTCAGTCAGAAAGACTGACCCTTGGATCAAAGACACACAACAAACTATTTTGCCTTTCCTTCCCGAACCATCTACATCCCCACCCCACACCACCCCACTCCGCAAAATTAAACTTCAACTAATGCTTTGTTTATTGGTCATTATTTTAGGCAACACTCCTTAGTAATCACCTAATCATATTGAATGAAAAAAATAACTATTATTATTTGTAGTTGTGTATTAAGGCTAAGTTAGCAAAGTATTATTTATATATATAAGCCTAAGTGACCGTTGGAACAACTGGAACAACCGGAATGACTAGTCACTATGATGCACACTGACCACCAGGGGGCAGATGCTCAAAGCAGGAGCTGCCCCTGGTGGTCAGTGTGTTCCCACAGGGGGAGCGTCGCTCAGCCAGAAGCCAGGCTCACAGCTGGTAAGCGCAGCTGTGGGGGCAGGAGCCTCTCCTACTCTGCAGCAGTATTACCAAGTGGTGGCAGCAGGTGCAGTAGGATGGCTTGAGAGCAAGCGGTGCGGCTCCTGGTCTCAGTTCTGGCTCCTCTTTGTCCACCTACCACTTTGCTCACTGCTACATCCCTCAGGGGATGTCTGATGCTGGTCTAGGACCAATTCCTGCAGGCCAGTTGGACATCTGACAGTCAGACATCCTTTAAGGGATCATGGATTGTGGAAGGGATGTCCAACTGCCAGTTTAGGCTCAATTCCTAGTTCCCTGGTAGAATTGGCCTAAACTGACAGTCCAACATCCCCAAGGGGTCCTGGATTGCAAGAGGGCACAGGCCAAGCTGAGGGACACCCACCAAGTGGACGAATTTCATGCACCAGGCCTCTAGTCTATCTATCTATTTATATCTCTATATATAAAAGCCTAAGCGATCATAAACCATCCAACCGGTAGCTAAAATGGGCACTGACCACCAGGGAGCAGATGCTCAATGCACAGGCATGGAAACATGGAACAGACTGATGAATCTCAGAGGAAAAGGGGGAGAGGGAGAGGGGGAAGAGATTAACCAAAGATCTTATATGCATACTAGAGGCCCAGTGCACAGATTCATGCACTGGTGAGGTTCCTCAGCCTGGACTGTGGGGATTGGGTCGAAACCAGCAGTCTGACATCCCCCGAGGGTTCCCGGATTGCGAGAGGACACAGGCTAGGGCAAAAGACCCCACCAGTGCATGAATCCGTACACAGGACCTCTAGCATACTAATAATAGATGAATAGGCAAATTGTCTAGGACACCATCACAGTAACAGTAATGACCAAACAGCAGGATGCATGGGCGACAAGGCCGGCAGAGGGAGCAGTTGGGGGTGATCAGGCCAGCAGGCAGAGGTGGTTAGGGGTGATCAGGCTGTCGGGGGAGGGCAGTTAGGGGTTATCAGTCAGGCAGGCAGGTGAGCAGTTAGGAGCCTATGGTCCCAGATTGGTCCCATAAAATAAATGTTTTCATTTATCATTGTTGTCCATATGTTTCCACCTTGGCTGTACGAGTAATTAGGATTTATTTATTGATTGATTGATTTATTTTGGTAATTGGCCTTTACACAATGAAAGACTGGTTGATTCTTCTGGAGACTTAAATAAAGTTCCATATATCTGGCATATTTGTGTCATGTTTTGACATGACATAAACACCAATTCATTTCCTTGCAATAGACATCATTACACAGTTCTAAAAAGAAATCATATTAGTAAAAGTCAAAGGAATGTTGGCACTTTGACATGATGCATTCATCATATGTTTCCAGTATTTCCTTGATAAATGTGAAGGCTTATTAAGTGAGCTACTACAGGATAAAAAATATCACAAAATTCATTTGCTTATGTGTTTTTAAATTCAAATCTCCCTCAGGCAATGTATTCAGTCCTTTGATAATTATGTATTGTTTG
>NW_006287829.1:1657697-1658424 GCF_000327345.1 Myotis davidii | reverse complement strand
ACACACACACACACACACACACACACACACACACACAGATATACATATGCATCATGCATTTGTATACATGATAACCACTTAGTAAAAATGGATGATGGTGATGATGATGATAAAGAAGAATAATTTCAAGTAGAATGAGTGATGATAAAAAAAAAATTATGGTTCTTATGTACTCTTCACTTTCCAGTATCTTATAATATTAGTGTCCATTTTAAGTTAAACTTGTAAGTTTAGTGTCCAGTCCAAACCAAATATTTACTAATCTTTCTTTGAGAATATTGCGGAGAGGGTGTAGTTAAAAGTGTAATGCCTTACACTTTACTTTTCCAGATCATTTACCAAGTACAAAGTAATACATAAATACATTATTCTTCTTAATTTTTTTAAATATTGAAGGTGGTAAATTTTATGTTTGTGCATTTTACCACAGTAAGAGAATTGGTCCATGTATTAAATTGTTTTGTGCCAGGAATTTATTGGTCCTTGATGAGTTTTGTGTTACTATCTCAAATAGAAATTTCAAACTCATGCAGCTCTTGAAAATTTGAGTCATAGGTCATATGTGTTTCAGACACAGGTAGTCAAAGGTTTTTTTCAAGACCTCTTTCTAATTCTTTTACTCTCCTCTACCTCCCCCCACCTCTCTCCCTGGCAATCACTACACTGTTGTCTGTGTCCATTAGTTTTGTCTCTATGCATATAAATTCTTGCGTTAATCTCTTCCCAC
>NW_006287829.1:1654995-1657637 GCF_000327345.1 Myotis davidii | reverse complement strand
TATGAGTCTGTTTCTATTTTGCCTGTTAGTTCATTTTGTTCATTAGATTCCACATATGAATAAAATCATATGGTATCTGTCTTTCTGTAACTGGCTTATTTCACTCAGCATAATGCTTTTCATCCATGCTGTTGCAAAGGGTTAAGATTTCCTTATTTCTTACAGCTGAGAAGTATCCCATGGTGTATTTTTCTATCCAGTGATGGCGAACCTATGACACGCATGTCAGAGGTGACATGCGAACTCATTTTTTTGGTTGATTTTTCTTTGTTAAATGGCATTTAAATATATAAAATAAATATCAAAAATATAAGTCTTTGTTTTACTATGGTTGCAAATATCAAAAAATTTCCATATGTGACACGACACCAGAGTTAAGTTAGGGTTTTTCAAAATGTTGACATGCCGAGCTCAAAAGGTTCGCCATCACTGCTGTATACTCATCTAGTGATGGGACTTGAGTATTAGAAGTAAATCTGTTTTTTACTTTGTTTCCCATTGCAATCCCTGACTTCTCCCCATTCCTCTACCACTGGCCCTCTTCCACATGAGTAGCTGAGTATTGTTCCAGAGGTCTCTCTGCATTGACACACATAGTCATGCGTTCACAGATGCAGTCTTACTTTTGGATTTGAGATAGATAGATAGATAGATAGATAGATAGATAGATAGATAGATGATAGATAGATTTAAAATTTCTATGTATAATGTTTATATAATACTAGAGGCCCAGTACACAGAATTCATGCACTTGGGCGGGGGGAGTCCCTCAGCCCAGCGTGTGCCCTCTTGCAGTCTGAGAGTCCTCAGGTGTGGGCCTAAGCTGGCAGTCGGACATCCTTAGCGCTGCTATGGAGGTGGGAGAGGCTTCCACCACTGCTGCTGTGCTTGCCAGCTGTGAGCCCAGCTCAGGGCTTCTGGCTGAGTGGTGCTCCATCTGTGGGAGCACACTGACCACCAGAGGGCAGCTCCTGCATTGAGCATCTGCCCCCTTGTGCTCAGTGCGCGTCATAGCAACCAGTGGTTCCGCTGTTTGGTAATTTTTGCGTATTAGCCTTTACTATATACGATATTATCACTGTTATGTATTTTTCTGCAACTTCTTATTTTTACACACTATTTTTTTAGAAATACTTTATGCTCCTATATTCCAATTTACATCATTCTTTTTTAATACCAAACAGTATGCTACAGCAGGGAATACTACAGTGAATGCATTTAGTAATTCTCTTAAAGAAGAAATTTAGGATGTTTCAAGGACTTTCTTTATAGTAAGAATCAGAGAATTTTTTTGAAAATCTCTGAAAAAGCCCTTATTAGTGAGAGAGGTATTAACAGTTTCCTTACTACTTGGACCCTTAGTCTTCCTAATTATGTCTCAAGGGTTTAATAACCTGGCAGACAGAGGGAAATCAGTTTCATACTTATTCCAAAAACTTTTTAAGGAACAGGAACTTTGCATTGCTTTATATATTCAGAGCAAATCAACTCTTAAACCAAGATTTTTTTTAGAAGCAGGAAATGAATGACATACCCTAAACCAAAATTTTTACTATAGAAAAGAAAATTTCTAGTAGAATATGTAAGGATTAAGGTGATAATTCAAAACACAAATGAATAAAAAAATGTGGAAAAAAAAGCAATTGTCCAGTCATGCTTTCTGATAATCACTAAATTGTTGGGGGATAATTGACCCTTTTATTGAAGAGACTCCTCTTGACATAATACATGAGAATTGACTAGAGACTCGGGTATTTAGATAAACAAAAGTATTTGGATATCAAGTTTGTATACAAAGGCACATACTCAAGGATAAACACTAAGTTTACTATTGACTAAGGTATATCATAGGAAGGGAAGGCTATCAAGGAATAGCTCTGGGTCTCTTTGCAGGTACAATTTTTTACAATAGCGTGTTGAGTGACAGAAATCTGAGACCATGGTTATCTCCTGCTGCAGTCATGGTGCAGAGCCAGGCAGCCCCACACATGAAGCACTAAATGAAGAAGAAACGAAGAGATAGAACAAATCACTCCCTAAACTTGGTATTTCAACAGATGCATGGAACCAGAGTAATAGAAGTTCTATCCTGAGAAAATAACACAGAAGTCTAGAATGGAGTAGGCCTAGGACAGGTTAAAATGCAGTAGGGTAATCTTAAAGAAGAGCAGCTAATCCTAGATAAATTTATGGCTCAAGATAATGATTTAAAACACAGGAGCATTCAGCCAATTGAATAAAATAAAACATAAAATGCAATTTTCAATAGAGCTAAAAATAAGAGACAGTTTTGGAGGCAAAAACAAAGCCCTGAAAGAAATGACAAACCAAATAGCTTCACTTTCTCGCCGTAAGTATGGTGGACAATCTATAATTCAAGAAGACTTTAACTTACAAAGACATCTGAAATATGCCACCTCAGTGTGTAAATTGTGCTAAATGAACAACACTATTTGACATATATTGAGCAAAATAAAATAGCCATTAGTTATCTCATGCAGTCCAGTGACACACAACTTTGACATAGTGTAACACAGACGACATTGCTTTATGGAGAACAAGCCTGTTTTGTGCTAGATTAAGAGAATAATGATAATAAACATTGTTTGAACACTTGCTATGTGTTCCATACAAAAACTATA
>NW_006287829.1:1641671-1654909 GCF_000327345.1 Myotis davidii | reverse complement strand
TCATCCCAACAACCACATGAGGAGCTGTTATTAACCCCTATTTATTAGATGAAAAAATTGTACTGTAGAAGGAAAAACAAAAGAGAAGGCAAGGAAGAGACAGAAAGTCCAAAACCCAGAAAAAAGTGAGGACTTGTGTTCAAAGATCCATGAAAACAAAAATAATTTATATTTAATTAATTAATTTATTTATTTTTGGCTATCCCTTCAAGGCCGATGCATTCCGGAATGGTTGTCCCACTTTTAAGCTGCTCATAAAATATGTCGGTCTATAGAAACGGAATCTCTAGGAAAACTCCCATTTAAAGGCTTGTGCTGAAAAGTGAGTTCACTATTGATTTCTGGAAAGAAGTACCAGAAATTAAATATTCAGATCACAGAAGGAGTGATCATTGATTGGTACAATATTTATCAAAACATATTCCTGAGGATCACCGTGCTTTGTCAAAGCACCTGGCCGCTTTTCTCGTCCAAGCACTACACTGAGCGCTTCGCATTTCTCTGATAATATCTAAGCTCCATTTTTTAAAAAAGGGTCTAAGTCCAGATCTAAGGGCTTCTTAAAATGGTGGCATTTTGCAATCTGCTATTTAGGTTAAATGTACAACTGGAGTTCTCTGAAATTAAGGCCATAAAGTACTGCTATATGGTTAGAAGAAGAAAAACGTTTACTTGACATAGTTCCCAAGATTCCTAGCTGACAACCATTGCCCTGCCATTCCCTTACCCTTGACATTTTGTATAAAGAAAGGCTACGGTTGCACTTTCTTTTTTTTAAAAATATATTTTATTGATTGTTTACTGAGAGGAAGGGTGAAGGATAGAGAGTTAGAAACATCGATCAGCTGCCTCTTGTGCACCCCCTACTGGGGATGTGCCTGCAACCAAGGTACATGCCCTTGACCGGGATCAAACCTGGGACCCTTGAGTCCACAGTCTGACACTCTATCCACTGAGCCAAACCGGTTAGGGCTATGGTTGTGCTTTCTATGATGAGGTCAACCGAAGCCAATGACGAATGCACTACCTACACAGAGTTTTCTTCCCTTTTTTGAATCATGCAAACGGTAAATCTCCTAAATTCTAAATAGATGCTTGGTAATATTTTTGTCAGCTAGTTATTCTGAAAAGAACTATTTGTTCAACGAATATGTTCTTCTGTACAATCCGAAGGAATTTGAAGTATTGTAATTCTGCAATCAAAAGACAAATTAAAACAAAACATGTGATGGGGAAAATGGGCATTTTAAGCCAGAACGTTTAGAGAACTGGCTTTCCCTTGTGATGTACAATCAGTTCTCCTGGTTAGGACTCACTTTCATGGGACTCCTCTCTTCCTTGTGACATCCCTGACTCTAACTTCTGAAGTTCTGTCGTCTGCTTGGCTTTTTTTTTTATTTTTAAAACTTGCTGCTATTTTTAAAACTTGCAGTTTTGTTTTTGGAATTGTCCAATCATCAAGGCATCTATATTAGTTTACAATCATGAAGGCACTTTAATTATTTTAATTTCCTGCATGTTTACTTTTCTTTATAACCAAAATAATTACAGGCTAAAAAGAAAATAGCTTAGTGTAGCATTATCACACTTGCTTGAATAAATTTTTCTCAATTATTTTCTATTTTTTCTATATAATTTTATTTCCCCATCCCCAAGAAAAAATAATTATAATAATAAAGTATTTAATAATTAAGATAAATAGAGTCAAGAGCTTCCCCACCCCTCACTATGGATATTGTGTTAATTGAAACTGAGCCCACCTCATTTGTTGTATATTATCTAGTTAGTAATCATTCATGTGTATGTCTCCCTTCTAGTTAGATGTGAGCCTTGTTGTGAGTTACCCTCTAAATATTTTTTGTGATCTTATTCTACAATCCTATGTAATAAAAGCCTAATATGCAAATCCACTGAAATTGTGGGACAACCGATGGAATGACCAGTCACTATGACATGCACTGACCACCAGGGGCAGACACTCAATTCAGGAGCTGCCTCCAGCCCACAGGCCCCAGGCCAGCCAAGGTGGGTGCCAGCGGGACTCCCCAATCACCCCGTTGGTCACCCCACAAATTGACCCTGATTGCCAGGCAGGCCTAGGGACCCTACCCATGCACGAATTTTGTGCACCGGGCCTCTAGTATAGAATAAGTTGGGATCCAAGATTTTTCCATGTTCTGATTTCCTCTTCAGACTTTCATGAGTTCTATTAATCAAAGAATACTTCCTTTAGTCTGAGCAACAAATCTCAGAGAATGATTCTGTTTTTTTCTAATGTACCTCATAAAGTGCTCTGACAGGCAGTCAATCCTTGAATAGTCACAAAATAACAGTGAGCGTCCTGACTCATATTCAGCCACAAGGGTGCCGTTTTCCATTTACTCACTTTGTTATACAGCACACATATTGGAAACTCATTTTTGTTTAATGTGATGGAAACCGGTCTCACTAGGAAGTATCTTTACTCAGACAACTCTGTAATCTCGTTTGTCTGCCTAGACAAGCTAATCTGATTGTAATCATGTTACTTATCTTTTAATTTCTTTGGAAGCTGATGTACATCTGAAGTGGCATTCAGCTGGGAATCACATAGGTAAAATTGATTTTTATCACATTTAAATGTTTCAGGGCCTGGGCATGTATTTTTAGATTTTCAATCTTAAACCACATGGGTGGAAATCCAACAGAGAAACCGCAGGCATAACTCAATGGTAAAATATTACAAGACTCTAATAATGCAAACACAATCAGAGTAAGGTCCCAGCGATTCTGATCCCTTTTGATTTTTTTTTTCAGTGTGAATTGGCTATAGATATTTGTTAACAAATGCACATGGATTTTATTATAGAACTAGAGAAGCTATTGTTGTTCAAATAATGCCTAGTTCTCCTCTTCCCTTTGAATTGGATTCGATTACAATATCAAACACAAATATGAAGGAAAACAACAATGATATATTTTATTTCTAAACTGGATTCATCAAAGATACTGATAAGAGCAGCAATTAATAGCCATGCCATTTTTAAAATATATTTTTATTGATTTCACAGAGGAAGGGAGGAGAGAGAAAAAAACATCAATAGGATGAGAGGGAATCCTCAAGAGGAAGGGAGGAGAGAGAGAGAAACATCAATAGGATGAGAGGGAATCATCGATCAGCTGTCTCTCCTGCATGCCCTAAACATGTGCCCTGACCAGGCATCGAACTATGACCTCCTGGTTCATAGGTCAAGGCCCGGGTAGCCAGGCCATTATTAATGAGGCACACAAACTGCAAATTTTACTTTGATAGCCATTGGATGAGCAGAAAAATAAGAACAACCGTGAGAAGTAATAGTGATTTTATTTAATTCATCATTTTGTAGAAACTAGTTGATCTGAGAAAGATGTGGGGAAGCTTCCGTTTCAGGATACAGAATTCCTGTCCAAGCCCCTTGCTCAGGAAGTGGGTGCTGAGAGCATTTTCCATGGTGAGGCAGGCCCACAGGAGAGGTCCAGGTAAGAGGTATGGGTAGGGTGACCAGCCATGCATTGGAGAGCAGGATCCAGAACCAGGATGACAACCATTGAGTGGTAGAAATCACCGCAGATGGCTGAACTGAGAGAGGGTGATAGTCATAGCATAGTAGTAACTAAAAGTTGAAAATACTAAATGCCCATCATTAGAGAAATAGAAGAACAGACTGTGGAATATTAATGGAACTATTATAAAAATATATATAGTGACACTCTAGCCAGTTAAGCTCAGTGAGTGAGCAATTCAAGAGAAGAAGTTAGAAGTGGTTAATTCTTCAGCCTCATCCACATTCTATTGGTTACACAAAACAATCCTGATATAATTTGTGAGACCACACAAGTGAGTAAATAACAGGAGACGAGTTTCCTTGGGCTCCATCTTAGAGACTGCACCACAGTGAGCAATGTAGAATTCACAAGAAAATGGACTGGCTAGAAACTCAGCTAGGAAACAAATTCCCACAGGCAGCGAGAGAAGAGCCTCCATGGCCTATAAATGGTTTGAAATCAGGAGTGGAAAAAATACTTAGATATTCCCTTCTAAAATTGTCCTATTTGCCTTGGAAAAGAAGGCAGAGAAGTATGCAGAAGACTTCATGAACAATAGAGCATTGCTGAGATGTAAACATAAATGGTGAACTAGATCTAAACCCCTGAAAACATGTGCCCCATATCTAGTGTCTGAGACCTTGATACAGCAATTTATCAACTGTTTATTTACAGAATTAATCTTGCAAAAGTGGGTGCAACTTCCAAAGAGTCACTTCAACACATTTTTTCAAAAATGCATTGTTTGCATGGGAATTTAGCCAGAATTTCAAAAATCCCCTTGGCTCTAAATTTATCATTAAGCAAGCATAACTGAAAGGAAAAGTAAGAGGTCAGCTAACCTTTTCTCTAAGCAGAACTGTTAAGAGTAGTATTCAAAATAAATGAATAATTCTTTGGGTTTCTGTTCCAAATCTTGCCTTTTTTTCTGGTAGCAACAGTGACCTCTGACGATACCCCCCAGGCTAATGTTGTTCTTGTATTGTAACAAGTATATTTATTTAGCTTTTTCAGACACATTAAGTAAAAGCAAGTAATACATGGGACTGGGGGCCAGCATGTGCTTAATTAAAGAAAAACTCTTGTGCCCTGCTTTATCTAAAGGCTTATGCTCAGATTTTAGTAATGTTCCTTTTTAAAAAGAATAAAAATAATAAAGGGCAACTATTGTCATTAGTCAGAAGAGACTCATTTAACAAATATGTATGCAATACCTAATTTTTCCTAATATGATGCTGGACAATGAAGAGGAAAGGTATGAAATAACACAATACCCTTAACCTCAAGGAACTCAGTCTGCAGGGTACTGATGCCTGTTGGAGTTTAGAGATGTTACTGCCTCACCCTCCTGCTCTCTAGGTTCCCCAGGGCAGAAATCAGGCATAAAGAAAATCAGAAGAGAATGAAAATACTGACTCCGTCACCACCCAAAATGCAGAGTCCTCAGTAAGGGTGGATGAGAAGACAGCCCTGGGATGTATAACCAGAGTGAGCTGGACACATCTCTTACTCTTCTTGTGTCCCCAACTCTGACCCCAACCCCCTCCAATCTCTTACCACTGATGTTTTGCCATTTGCCCACAGTTAGGCTAAATTTGACAAAACAGATGCTTATCCAATACTACAGCAACGACTGCTTATCCTTAGGGATTAATGTGCATTTTATCTCCCTGCCTGACTGTCTCAAGATAAACCTAGTGCCACACAACAACTTCTCCAACTGTGACAAGCTCTTAGTTGCCCTAAATAGTTCTGGAATGCATCAGCTATCTGATCTGATACCCAGTCACCTTCATTATCAGACCTCAGCCCCTGGGTCCTGCTAATGGTGCACATCTTGTGATTTTGCAGTCATTGCAATTTACAGTCAAACACTCAAACAAATGAGTCGCGAGGGTTTTCGGGGAAGCCCAACACCTCATTCAGTATGACTTCATTAATTTATATCTAGTCACAGAAAAAAAGGCAGCAAATTATAACACCAGGGCTCCAGAGAAACCTTTAGCGTGTGTGCATTAAAAGTTGCTTTGAAACACAGGAAACATGAAATGGGAATGAATTAAATGGATACCATTTCATTTCACTAATGAGCAAATATTTAAACAACTTTATTTGCCGTCTGGATTGCTGCCAATACACAAGCTCCTCCAATAAAGAGCTGCTATCCCCTTGCTTATTAAAGCTGTATTTTTTACATACCTGATCTCTTGCAGGCTTTTGGTGAAAAAAATATAAGTACATTAAAACAAGCAGGTCAGAGGTCAAAGAACCTTAAAATATTTTGGATTACCTCATGGGCATAGGAATTAATTAGATCAACATATAATTATTGGAGCCCACATTAATATGTGCAGGGAAGCTGACATAGGGAAAAGGAAGCTGACATTTTCTAATGACTTTAAGAAAATTATTATTCAATAACACACTTTCTAGTAGTGAAGAGAAGTAACAGACCTAGGTAAGAATACCCTCTCTTACGGCAAGAGACTTTCTGTTTATCATTTTATCATTGCCAACTGCTAACCAAAACACAAAATGGATGATCAGCACACACACCTGCCCACACATGTATATACAAGCACAGACACACACATTGGATGTGTTGTTTTCGGAAATCAGTTGTCTTTCATTCAATATTTTGTGATCAACACCTATCGGAAAAAACAGGTGCTATGTATATTAGCACTTCTAACGAAGAAGAATAGGCCAAGCTCTAAGTATCAAAGGTCAAGCACTAAGTAGTAAAATGAAGTCATGCTTTTTGATCCTGCGGGTTCAACAATTTTTGGTCACATGTAGTAGTCACGTTCAAGAGCAGACCCATCATGGCTTCCTTGTTAGCACTGGCTAAATAGTATTGCTCTGCTATTTCGACAGCCAACTGCAGGCCCTTGGAGCCAGCAGGCTGTCCTCAAGGACTTGCTGATGTGTAGCAAAAATATTTTAGTGTGAAAAACCAACTCCCCAGTGCACATGTTCGCAAACTGCTGAATTTCTAGATAACTCTATGTTCGAGGACTATTTTTGATAGTGCAGATCTGGTGCTGAGATGCCTCTGAAGAATCACTTCTTTTTCTTTTCTTTCTGTTGTTGGGTTTTTTTTTTTCTTTTCTCTTTTTTACTCACAGCATGACAGACCCAGTAGAAACACAAAGCTGCTTGGAGAGCAATTTTTTATTTTTGTTCAGTAATTTGTTATGTTGGACCCAGACCTCCCTGTTTCATGCTTACAAAATAGCAAAAAGCAGTGCAGTGAAATGCAAATTAATATGAAACGCAAAAACCCTACTTAACAGCTTACGACTTAGTAGACTCAATTGCCGAAAGGATGTAAAGCACAGCTTTAACACTGCTGTTAATTATGCTTCTCTTGCCAGAAACACTTTTGCCATTACCTTGAAACAGTACAGAATTGTTTTATTTCATCTTGAAATTTCTATGTAATTTAATCGCTGTTTATTTCTGTTTTGTCTTCATCTGCTTTAAGTTAAGAAAATCTACAAACTAAGCAAATACTTTTCTTAATGTTTCTGTTGAAATGTACACTAAACTGAAGTCCATTTAATTTCCATGTTAAAGTCTAAAGTAAGACTAAACTTACTTTTCAATTGGAATTTATCTAGATTAAATGAATGATGTTTTGAGATCTCTATTACTGGAAATATGCTTTTGCATATGTAATTATATTTTTTTTATTCTAATAAGCTTTTAATTTAAACACATAATAAACCAGAATTTAAATATACTTATAAAAGTAAAATTAATACTATAGCAATTGTGACTCATAATTTTGTGTTTATACTATAACCATGCATATGGAAAGATTTTACTGTTCATGGGTGGGTTGTATTAAAAACATTGAGAAGATAATAGTATTGAGAAGACAAGAAATTGTGCTTCCTTTGTGGAAAATATATAGTGAGGAAATACATTTGAACAAAGAATCTATATAATAATAAAAGCATAATATGCTAATTAGACCAGACAGCCGAACAACTTTCCGGACATCCTGGACGACCTTCCGGACTGGGGCTGCAAGGGCCGAGGTGGCTCCTGTGGCTGTGAGGGCAGAGCCCCTTGCATGAATTTCATGCATCAGGCCTCTAGTTTTGATAGAAAATGCTAAGTATTATAAGTGTTTTTCATAAAATCAATATATATTTTTTTATCATCAGGCACTTAAGACCCATTCACAATGTGATTTTCTGATTCCTCTGAATCACAGGGCCAAAATCAAGAGTCTGATGAATGAATTTTTGTTACTACAGTTTTTGTTAGGATGTGCTATCCATGGCCTCTCCTGTTTGGGCATTTTTTTAAAAAAATAGATGGAGTTTTTTTCCATAACTTGGTGCAAATGGCCAGCACCTGCAGAAGCAAAATGAGATGCTCTCCCCTTCCAACTCAAGCACTCCCCTCCACCAACTCAGGTGCTCCTCTCTGCCCACCAGCTATCCTTCTGTCTTCCAAGGACATTGTGTTGTTCAGGCAGCAGACCCCAGCTGGCTGATGCAATCCTGATCCAGTCCCTATATGAGAGAACTTAAACATTCCCTCAGTGCTGACAAAAATATACTGGTCTCTGTAAGAGAATGCAATAAAATTTCTTAAAGTATCACAAAGTCTCTTGGCCTGGTTCTTGTTCGCATTGACCTAACAGCTTTCTATCACACTAGGTACAGCATTAATTGTGTGATCTCTCATCGTTTCCACTGCTCCCGTTTTCATGTAGAAGGTCAGGGTATCACTTTGTCACCAAAGTCACTTAAGTTTATCTCCCTGAAGTAGTAGTGCTCTTAGTAAATGACATCAATCCTCACATTGATCATCTAAACTAAACTTGATTGGATTTTTTAGGCCAAATACACAATTACAATTGGATAGCTGACAAATCTTGCCCTTACTTTTCAATGTGAGAACACACACTGTACTTTATATGCTAAAGTGACATTACTGATCTACCACTTGCCTTGAGAAATTTTCCTAGTGGTGAGAAGAGATTTCCACTGATTTATACACAACCGGTCCCTTTTATCACAAAGAACATGCACTTTGGAGACAGTTGTGTGGAGAGCGGCTACAGTGTTCGGACAGGATCAAGCCTCAGACTGGCGAGAGAGGGCATGGTCCTCTTGTGGAAAAGCCACATACAAGTCCCAGCTTGGAGGGCAAGGTCTCCCAGCACAATTATAGCCAAAGGCTATGGTTGTATGTAAGCTTGACCTTTAGTCCAACCTTGTAGTCCTAGGTAGTTGAGGGATGTGGGCTGTGGGAGGTACAGCAAGTGTTGCCAAAACAAAGCTTGATAGAGTTCAGAGAACTGCAATAACAGGAAAGAAGCAGATTTGAAATTCACAGGAACATTGTAAATATCTTGACCACTCCCTTGCTTTGCTTTGTGTGATCTGACTATAAAATAAAGATTTGCCTTTCAGACGGGGTCACCGTGTCTTCATCCAGGTGCAGTGATCCACCTGGCCCCAACTATATTCTCTTGTCTGTTTTCTTTAATCCTTCACTGCCCCTCCTCAGGTTCACCATTGGCCATGCTGGACGCGGTTCAGTTGGCCAAAATTAGGGACATGATGTGTGGTTATGGTACAGGACACAGTTAACTGACCCTTGTAAGGACTAAACATTGGCCTTGTTAGTAATATACTGTAATTAGTTGAACTCTATAGCCACTAACAGCTCAATTGAAAACCAACAATATATCCACTATAAATATACTTTTTCTTGAATGTGTCTCTAAAAATTCTCTATGGCAAATATCAATTCTGTTCTTTTGTTCTTTCTCATTTCTGGTGAGAGAGGGTCTCACTGCTTTCCTTTTCCTCTATTTTTCTCCAATAATTCTTTTCTCCTTCAGCTTGTTTTATGAAGCCCGTACTTCTTGGGTCCCTCCCTAGTCCAACCATTCATGTTTTATAAGGGCAATTAGTGGTCTAACCTGGAAAATGTTAATGTCATGCAACTTCAAAGAATGGGCTATCTAAGTCACTTAATGGGTGCTGAGGAGGGAAATAGACTCTGAAGTGAAATTTTTTCTCGCTAAAGAATATTAAGTGACTCACCAGATTAATTGGATCCTTCAGGTAGACTCACGGACATTTAGAGTTGGAAAAACCCTCAGAGCACATGTAGCCCATGGGAATCCAAAGAGACTAACTTTCAACATTACAAAATCTGGTTAATAACAGAGATGAATTTTACATTATTGAAGGTATAATCTAAGCTACTGAAACCAAAATACCAAAATAGAGCTGAGTTTATATTTCCGTTATTAAAACAATTAATATTATTGGACAAGTGGCAGTCTCTGCTATAGTAGAATTCTAATTATTGGATACAAAGTTAGGAGATTTTGTAGAACAACTAGAAGCCCTGAGCATGGATTTGTGCCCTGGTGAGGTGCCTCAGGCCTGAGCATCTGCCTGTGGACTGAAGGGTCCGGGGTTCAATTGTGGTCAAGGGCATGTACCTTGGTTGCAGGCTCCTACCTGGCCTAAACTCTAGTTGGGCCTCATGCAGTATGCAACCAATTGATGTGGTTCTTTCACATCAATGTTTCTCTCTGTCTTTCCCTCTCTCTCCCACTCTCCCTAAAAATCAATGAAAAAATATCCTTGGGTGAAGATTAACAACAATTAAAAAAAAAGAAAAGAAAAACCTAATATTATATTATTAAAATTTCACATCAGAACATGACCTTTCCTCACATCTTTTGAGATGTCTTCATACTACTCTTTATGTAAGAAAAAGTGAAAAATTTAATGTATACATAGTATACATAGAATACTAAACATATAATAAAAATTTAAGAGTTCAATGTTTGGACCTAATTAAGGAAATTAAATTGAGGTAAAGACACATTGACATGAGACTAAACCTTTACTGAATAAATTACAGTATTATTACATTTAATTTATGTAAATGAATTTCTACACTTATTTTAAAATTAACTTATACCACTAAATAGTATTTAAAAGAAATTTATATGTCTTACTGGACAACTTTTAGTGCCTGGAATATGTGAAAAATTTAGTTGTATAAATAAATTTTTGCATAAATGTTGAATAAAGAAACGAGTGAATGAGTGAATCAACATTTTTCCATAAGAACAACTTTATGTCATAGTGATCCATACAGATTAAATATTTTTAAAGTGGTTGGAACACATCAATGGAAGTATGTAAGTTCCACATGAGGTTACCTATAGTCATTTGTCTCTTAGATTATTAAAAACAATTTTCATCCCCTCTGACTTAATGCAAAGTCAGAGAGGATGAAAAAAAAAATTTGGGGGGTAAAAATAATATGTGTGACTCTACACTAGGTCCAAAGCTTTGCTGGTCTCTTTTGCCCAGCTATTAATATGTCCCCATTTCTCATATAAGAACATTACAGGATGAGTCATATAAATGTTCTTCCAAAAAGATTGATAAAATATCCTAAGACATTGGCCATCTCTTACACCAAGGAATATCATCAGCTACAGGAACTTTTTTGTCCTTCCGCTCACTGCTTAAATAACATAAAGTAATACATTTACTATATTTCCCCAAGACTCCCAAAGCCATCTCCTTTTTTCTTTTTGTTTCTTCAGCTTCCTGTTATCTGCCTTCCTGGATGATAACAGCATATTGCAAAGAGCTGCCAATGATATGCTGCGGGAGTTTTTTTAAGAGGTTCTCACTTTCTTTCTTAGTTTTTGGGTGGGAGTTAGGAAAAGAAAAAAATGAGCTGCTGGAGACAGTGGGATGTACTGTACTGTTGGCCTGATTATACAGTCTAGCACTATCTCTTTGTTTCCTTTTCTCTTTGAAAAACTTGGCCTAGAGCCTTGACCACAATTCTTCTGCTTCATACCTTCAGCCAGGCCTCAGACCAGCTGACTAGCTGGCATCACACCCTTAGGAACGAGGAATTCTTCTCTTTATAGGGTTTAGCTGTTGTTGTCTGGGCATTTCATTCAGGATGATAGTTTCGCTGCTTCCAAAAACACACCATCCTTTTTTAGAAGGACTGTCTCTATTGTTTTCAAACTGTTGACAACCTTAAGACATTATATGCAGAGATTTCAAACTACAAAAATGCTTTTTGAAGACATATGCTATGTAATCTAATGAGAACACTAAGGATACATTAAAATATATAACATATGATTTTATTGTAAGATTTCTAAATCTAATAACTTACTTCCTTTCTTTTACAAATTCAATTTTAAGAGCATTTCCACGGTCTGGTTACAATAAAGTACCTCTTTATTAGTGTTTCTATGAGCTATATGCTGGTGACATCAGTGCTTTTCTGTTTCTTCAGTTTACATTACAAAGCAAATTGAGAACTATAGGGTTATTTTGCTTTTTATTTTGTTAATTGGCTGCAAATTTCAAGCAACTAAGTGAAGAATAAGCTACAGAATATAGCCTTTCCCTTGATGTATTCCTTGACATACATTCAAAGCGTACAAATAAAAATTAGTTTTACTGGGAAGACATGCATAATTGCATTACATTTTTTCTGTATGAGCCAATTTTTCATGGCTCTATGACATTCCTATATAAAATTTCTCTGAAGCCAAATTAGCCTAAATAAAATCAAGATTCATACATAACATTTAAGAATATATATGTTCAAAAATTTATAAAATCAATAAAACTCATTTTTTCTGAAATTAAAAAAAGGAAAACCAAAAGAAAGGCACAGGATACCAGTGGGGAAAAGAAAAGACTTGGGTGGAAGATGTCCTGAGACTTACCTGCAGAATGCCATCACATAGAGCTTGACACTGAGCAAGGCCAATCATGTACCAAGAAAACAAAACAAAACAGTGGCCACATAAGAAGTTTGATTTGACATTCATCCCCAAATTACATCTGCTGTGTATTAAATTCTGTTCCTGCGTGGTCTGAAATCCTCCTATACAGTAATAACTTAAAAACAAAACTAAATTAAACTAAAATGTAAGTGCCATAGGTATGCCCTTCTATGCCTACCCCATTATCATATTAGAATGCCCTAAATTATCAGAATAACTATTGACATATATAAAGGGATTTTCAATGGGATACTGCCTATCACAGATAAGGAAGTACAACCTATGGATGAGAATACAGCCCTAGGAGTGATGTTGTTAGCAGAATAGGTGGGAGATTGGCGTAAAGAAAAACAAGCAGTTGCCTAAAAGCCTGGTTGCACAGGACATTAAGAGTCCTTGCGCTGGGCAGGCATGGCTCAGTGTTTGAACATTGACCTATTAGAATGAACAAGGAGGTCATGGTTTGATTCCTGGTCAGGGTACATGCCCAGGTTGCAGGCTCCATCCCCAGTGTGGGGTGTGCAGTAGGCAGCCACTCAATGATTCTCTCTCATCATTGAGCTCTCTCTCTCTCTCTCTCTTTCTCTTCCTCTCTGAAATCAATAAAAACATTTTTTTAAAGAGTCCTTTTTCATTTACTCCCACATGAACTCACTCTTCTATCAAATACTAGAGGTCCGGTGCACAAAAATTTGTGCACTCGGGGGCAGGGGGGTTCCTCAGCCCGGCCTGTGCCCTCTCGCAGTCTGGGACCCCTCGGGAGATAACAACCTGCTGGCTTAGGCCTGCTCCCGGGTGGCAGAGGGCAGGCCCAATCCCTAGGTGCAGCCCCTGGTCGGGCTCAGAGCAGGGC
>NW_006287829.1:1638774-1640955 GCF_000327345.1 Myotis davidii | reverse complement strand
CCCATCCGCCCCTTTTTTCCTTTTTTTTTTTTATTCTGGGCCAGCTTTAGCTTGAGGCTTGGCTCCAGCTCTTAGGCCTCTGCTGCTGAAAGTAGGTTTCTGACCTTTGCAGACAATGCTGTGATCCTGCTGGCTGAAGTCCAGGGGTATTTGTTACATAGTTTCTTAAACTGCAGGCTCAGAGTCCTGCAGCCGCAGGCGGGGAATGTTGGTTTCCTCTGTCACTGAGGCAAGCAAGCCTCATGTTATTTTCAAGCTGCCTGGCTGCCGGCCGCCATCTTGGCTGTCAGTTAATTTGCATATCTCGCTGATTAGCCAATGGGAAGGGTAGCTGTCGTACGCCAATTACCATGTTTCTCTTTTATTAGTGTAGATATGTTGAACCCTCATTATGAGTAAGATACTCTTCCAGGCTGAGAAAATTGCAATGAACACCACAGGCAAAACTGCCCAAATGACGTCCACAGTCTGCTAAGGAACTCCTACAAATATAATCTGAAGTAAACCAATAAGGTGTTATTCAGAAAATCTAAATAGAAAATACCTCAAAAGAAAACATCTCATCAAACTCTTACAAAAGTTGACATAAAAATTAAAATTGTATACATATTTAACGTGTTCTCTCATGCTTTACCAAGAAATGGTCCTAGAAAAATAGATGAACACTTCTATAATGATTGATCTATTAATGGAACAATAATGATTGATCTTAGAAAAAAATACAACAGTACTCATCACTTTTAATTTTGTGGCAACTCTTGTATACATGTCTGTACTTTTTTGAATAGGTAATTTATTCAAAAAGTTAATAAATAGAAAAAACATATCGTGTCAAAAGTATAGAGTAAAAAGTATCCCTCTCATCTCTATTCTATATGCCGACTCCCTTGCTACTTCCCCTAAAAGTATAGTAATGGTTATTATTAAGCTTCTTTATATTTATGCAGCAAATATTAATATAAAAGTCTATATTTTTATGCAAAATATTAAATAAATTGATACTATTCTGTACTCTGGTTTTTTCCCACTGAATACATTTTATCAACCCTTCTATATTAGTACATAGAGAGTGCCCCCATTCATTACGCCAATTACTATAGTATTCCATTCTGTAGAGCAGGGGTCCTCAAACTTTTTAAACAGGGAGCCCGTTCACTGTCCCTCAGACTGTTGGAGGGCCGGACTATAGTTTAAAAAAAAACTATGAACAAATACCTATGCACACTACACATATCTTATTTTAAAGTAAAAAAACAAAAACAAAATGGGAACAAATACAATATTTGTATTTGCATGTGGCCCGTGGGCCATAGTTTGAGGACTCCTGCTGTAGATGAACCACAATTGTTCCTGTAGTTCTATTTTGATAAACATGTATTTCTCATCATTTTGTAAATATACCTTTTTATTAATTTTAGAGAGAGGAAGGAAGAGGGATAGAGAGATAGAAACATCAATGAGAGAGATGAGAGAGAAACATCAATTGGCTGCCGCCTGCATGCCCCCTACTGGGGACAGAGCCCACAACCCAGGCATGTGCTTTGACCAGGAATTGAACCATGCCCTCGTGGTTCATGGGCCTACTCTCAACCATTGAGGTACACCAGCCAGATGATTTTTCTCATTATTTGTTATAACAAATAAGGTTCAGTAAATAATCATTTCGTGCATAATTTTCATAGAAGTATATTTATAGAATGTATTCCTAGAATTAGAATTGTTTGATTAAGGTAGATATGTATTTGGAGCCTTTATTAATTTTGCTAAAGTAAGTTCCACAGAAATTACACCAATTTATCCTCCTATATTCAGTGTATAAAAGTTATCTCCTATTTTAGGAGTATGGTGATACACTTCAGGATTTTTGACAGTATAAAAAATGAAAGTGGTATCTCAATGTGATTTAGTTTGGATTCGTGTATTGTCAAAACTGTTTTCAGTAGTCTTTATTCTGGTTAGATATAAAATCTTGGTACATGCTCTTTCTCTTTAAGTATCACAGATATTGCTTCCTCATTTTCATTGGTTGGATTTTGCTATAGGAAAATGAGGCTAGCCATAACCTCCTCTTTAAAGAAATTTTACCTTTAAATTTATTTATTTTATTACTAGAGGCCCAGTGCACGAATTTGTGCACTGATGGGGTCCGGCCAGCCCGCCCCAATCAGGGTTGATCAGGCC
>NW_006287829.1:1611822-1638232 GCF_000327345.1 Myotis davidii | reverse complement strand
GAGAGAGAGAAAGAGAGAGAGAGAGAGAGAAAGAGAGAGAGAGAGAGAGACCTTGATGTGAGAGAGGTACATCATTTGGTTGCCTCTGCATGCCCCCAAACCAGGGCCAGCTTGGACCTGAGATCCTGAGACCCAGGTACATGCCCTTGACTAGGAATCAAACCTGAGACCCTTCAGGGCATGGGCTGGCCCTTTAACTACTGAGCATGCTGGCCAGGGCACCACCACTGTTGTTATCCAGAGATTCATATTTACACTTCATGATCATGCCTTCAACTTCAGGAAGTGTGTCTTGCTTTCCTGAGAGCTGCCACCAATTCACCTTACTTCCTCCAGTTCAGTTTTTTCCCCTATTTTACATGTTTTTAGTAGACTTTACTCTTACTTAAAAACCCTGAATTAATCCTGTTTCTATGTTTGCTTAAAATCAATTTTTAAATCATTTTCTTTTTGAATTCCTAGAAGGAAAGGGGATAGATGATAATTTAGACACCTATGTTCTTTCCGGTATGCCCTATATTGTTATTTCCATTAAAAAAAATGTAAATAATTAAGTATGGAAGATTGGGATGAAGGAGAAATATGTTTTGTCTATTGGGTCTTCATTCTTCACAATGGTGGTATATGCACTGACCCAGACATCATATTTTATCTTCTTATCAACTTTTGTTAGAATTAAATATAGAGAAACATTTTAATTATTTTAAAGAAAGAAAGTACATGAAAAACTTCAGGTTTTTCTTACCAGCATTTTTCCTTTACCATTACAAAATAGACAGTTGCCATGAAAGCCAAATGTTAGCCAGCTTAATTGTTGATACTTTTAATTATATTGCAAAGTAGTTGGAAAACTCATAAATTTGAGATTAAACTTTCAATAAAATTTTACCATCCTTTCTTTTTCTCTGTTTCACTAACTACACCTGCAATCAAGCAGTTCCTTGCTCAGGAGGTTAATTAACTGCATCTGCAATTTGGGTGACCCTTTGGAATGAATATGCATTCCTTTATTCACTTTTCTAATTTGCTTAGGTAACCAAATAGTAGTTTTTATCTTAAGTGTTCAAAGATGTTTTAGTGTTTCCAAGGTGAATTAGGAGACAAGCAATAGATGTTCTGACAATGATTTCGTCAAAAAGTTGAGTTATTTTTATTGTAAATTGAACAAATGATGACATTTTCCAAAAGAACTATCTTTATAAATAAAAAACTTAGCGATAAATTATAAAGTTTAGATACATTTATTATATAAAAATGTTATTTCAAAAGCAAAATAACATATTTCCTGAATCTTATAAGTTATATCTATTTTTGACTTTGCATGTGTCATGGAAGGTTCAAAAGTTGTATTAAAAAGATGTTCTTTATGCAGTCTGATTGGTCACCTCCACGGGAGAGATTAATAATTGGGGCTCCTCAACCCTTGAGATTTTTATCTTTTGCCAAATGATGTCTAAGTTCAGGTCTTGGTAATTTGAAATGAAGTCAAACAGACAAACCACTTAACCTGAGATGAAAATTAATGGTTGAAATGAATTAACTCCCTAAATATTTAATTACTTATAGATATAAAAGTCAATGGTCAGGGTCAAAGGTAATCTTTTAACACACTGTTGCTCAGCAAAGTTTTCATGACTAAAATCTCTGATTTATTTTTAGAAAATATTTATAAGAAAGTATATTTAAAATAAAATAAGTTAACTGGTAACCCTAGTTTGTTCTGAAAAATCTTTGAATCTTTATGGTATCTCTTCAACCTCAAAAATTTTACATTGTTGTTTAGTAGTTTCTGAAATCCCACCAGCACAAACCTAAGGAAAAAAATATTAGCTTGTTAAGACTTGGAGAAGTTTAGAAGTAATAAGCTAACCCAAAGTGACAAATGTGTTGTCAGCCATGGGGCAGGATAGATTTACTTGTACATTTCCTTTGTCTGTTACTTTCATTTATGGAGATGAATTTGCAAAGGAGAAAGGAAAAAGTAGATTTATTACATGTTCTCTTATCCTTCCTATTTCAGGATATGCCAGGTCTATGGCCCTTGACCAAAAATCGTGTTTACTGAATAGATTTAGGTGGTTTGTTATTGTTCTCATTGAAAGCACTCAAACTAATAAGAAATTGCCCCTGAGAAATGCAGTGATGTTAGCTATAAAGATGTTAGTGAAACTATGATTCACTGGGTTATATGTTATTCTTTTTATCAGAATCATGATAAAAAGAATAACATACTTTTTGTTGCATTTACTGTGGGTCAGAACTTAATTTCTGCCTTAGGGATACTGTGAATATTTTGACTTGGTTGATTTTCCTCTTAATATTGGTTTCTAAGAAGCTTAAAGCCAACATCATGACCAACATTTAAGAAGGGATTAGCATGTTTGACATGCATTTTAAGTATTCACCACCTCATTTCCTACCGTGCATTTTCTCTTTGCTCTTCATTTTCCTTAATTATTTATGGGATATGAAGAGATATAACAGTTACCTCTTTTTTGAGGTAACTGTATTTAAAACCAAATACTTAAGACCTTGATCTTCAATAGAACCTTAGTTTCAGAAATACCTTTGATCCAAAAAGCATTAACTGGGATTTATTAGTACTCTAATGTTTTCTAACAGTTTATAACATTTTTTAGAGCCAAATGAAAAAAAAATAGGAAAACATAGAGAAAGTTAGTGTGAAGACAGATGACAGTTTATGTGTGAATGTGTGTGTCTGTATGTGTGTTTGTGTAGGCCTATATGGCAGGCACAATAATTGCTCACATACCACGGCCAGGCTAACAGAGCATGACTCTACAAAGCCTTCTGGCATATTCAAGCAGATATCCTTTTATTTCAGAGAAAGGGAGCCTAAAACTTGTTTAAGGAGTGGTCATTTTTTTTATTTTTTTTATTTCTCATTAAAGGAGCATTCTGCTAATGATCTTTGTTCAAAAATAACTTCACAAACAAGAAAGCTGCATGAGGAGTTGTCTTACTTCCATGGCTTGCACCCCTGCCTTAGAATGAAGTCTTGGTCACTGGAGCTGCTGCAGCCTTATTGCAACTATGAGGCAACAAACTTAAGACTAAAAGGCTAAAATTTAAAGAATCACAGAGTAGTAAGATGGAAAAAGCCTTGTTTCCTTGGATACTGCTACATAGCTAAACCAACACTATCAACTTTTCTCCTTAAGACTAATTGTTGTATAGAAGAAAGAAATATTTTTAATGGCACCTTGTTTTTTGTTAATGTTTCATTGAAATTAAATGTGTGCCTGATAATATAGTCTTAGAAGACAATGGTTAGGGATGTTTGTAAGCCTAGCTAATTTTACTAGTGATCGGTAACAGAGGAAGAAAGATCTCGTCCATAGTCACAATACTGAAGTTTATTGTAACTCCTATATGATAAGTAGTTTGACAAGTTTCCTTCTCTTTCTTTATTTCTGTTACAGAAGATATCTAATTATCAAAAAAACAACCATCAGATATTTTTACTTACCTATTTTGATTTTTAAGCTTTTGAAATATGTATTTATATAGTTTTTATTTATTTAAATTATATAAATTTATATAAATTATTATATAAATTATATGTGATATATATATATATGTATATGTATTTAGTAGTTAATACTGAGCTACATTGCCTACCCTTCCAAAATTGATATTTTGAAATGCAGATACCCTTTGAATTTTTGAGACCTTTGAATTTTTAACCTTACCCAACTTAAACTGGCTTGAAATGTACAATGGGAGGCCAGTTTTCATTTAACACACACTATACTTTAATGCTTCCGAAGAAAAACCTGGCTCTTATAGCAGTAATTTTGGAGTAGAAATGGCACAATATGTACAGATACATAAAAAGGAAAACCTATAGAGAATTTCAGAACCTCTCAACAGAAATGAAAAGGAATGCAAATTTATGAAAGTCAGGAACATTATAAACAGTGAAATCTATTAGTGTAAACCATATGAAATAAAATGCAGAAATGTGAACAAGAATGTGACATTAAGCAATAAAACAGAGGAAAAAAATCAGAGAAGTGATAGAGCATAGATGATATTTAGAAAACATTTATCATTTGTCTAACATTATGCCAAAAATCGTGCCTATAGAATTTTATTGCAGACTTTCAACCACCCTACTAGCTAAGTTAAATTATTATCCACATTTCGCAAGTGAAGAAAAGTGAGCTTTGGCGACATTCAGAAACTTACAGTTACATAGCTGACAAAGAAAGGGTTGACTCATGTCTTAGCATGATTATTAATTCTACACTTTTAACAACCATATTATAGTGCCTCCCAGTAAATATCTTAATACAGATATGTATATTCCCTTATAGATCACATCGACATATCTGTCTAGCATATATTTGTATATTCATCTATGCCTCAAAGTTTATTTATTTGCTTTTTATTTTTAAAAATTTTTACATTGTACTAGCATAGAATGGACCACCTCAGAAGCTTATGGAGCTAATATATTTCTATCAACACAATTACTTTAGCAAACCTGGTTCCCTTCACTTCCGCAATACATTACAGACTTAGTGATCGAGTTTGTACTATGTCCAAAATTTTATTCTCCCACTTAATGCTTCAGAGGTTTTAGAACTAAAGTCAAATATTATAATTTGAGTATTCATGTAATACAAAATTTTACCACTGTACATGTAAGCCAAACTATTCTCAGAAACCATTTTCATTTCTGCTCCTCAATTAATGTTAATCACAGTGATTATGCTAATCTAGGTTGCATACAGTATACAAGAAATAACAAGGAAAACCATTTTAGACTAAACAGCCAAAACAAGATTCACAGTTGACACAAATACTTGAATTATAAATAATGGGAATCAGCTCATGTGCTGAATAAACAGCAAACCTATTTAAATATCGAAGAATAGGCAAACTTTTCTATTTAGAATGGCGCACTATAGTATTTATCTCTTGATATTTATGCTTTCTCATTATGTCTGTCGTTTATGTACTTTCACATTATTCCAAGACAATATATCAATCTAAAAAAATGATAACGGTTTTGTCTAAACGACATTCAAGTTGATTTCTACCAACAATACTGTCTGACTCTCCATTATGTAATATAATATAGGGTGATGGTGAATACCAACGATTATAACCTTTAGGGAGTTAAAAATATGACTTTCTGCCAGTGTTTGGTAGCAAAAGGTAAAAGGCAGCTGTGAAAAAGAAATGGAGCCTGGGGGAATGTTCTCCCTGATATGCACTTATCAAAATATTCTCCCATGTTTAAAACCAATTGGATAAAGTTAATGGAAGTTCTAGAATCAAAAATATGACACTATACTACAGCCTGTATTAATTTAATTTGTTCTCACATCATTGTCCATCCTCATAAACCCACCCAAGGGAGACAGAACATATATCTAGTCCAGGAATTTCAGACAAATTACAAAGGAACAAACAAAGAAACAAATATCCATTTTTATTTAAATGTTTCATATGTTGTACATCATGGACTTTTTGCATTAGCTTCAATTTGCTTTCCAACACAGTTTATCTTGATTACTAAATGAGTTCGTCTCCTTAAACATTGTGCCTGCAGTATGCACCCCACTCACTTCACCTTATCCCAGTCTCATTCTCTACAAATCTATCCTGATTTTATATGCCAAGATTGATTGACAAGTCGAGGAATGCCCAATGGACATTCTCCACAAAGCTGATGCTTGAGGAGATATTGTGATATGTCTTTTGAAAAGCTACCAAAAGAAAGGAAGGAAGGAAGGAAGGAAGGGAGGGAGGAAGGGAGGGAGGGAGGGAGGAAGGAAGGAAGGAAGGAAGGAAGGAAGGAAGGAAGGAAGGAAGGAAGGAAGGAAGGAAGAAGGAAGCTAATAAGTAATTACTAAACTAAGGGTTTTTCTTTTAATAGAATAGTACTAAGAAGAAGATAATTGCCCTATTTTCAAGAGCTTAGAAAGAGCATGCAGGTGAAGGTGTGAAGTTCTTTCACACTTCCTCTTTTGTAAGAAGCTAAAACTTTTACAAATTAAAACAGATATGGCTAGTAGAAAGAGAAAATTTAAGCAAATATATTAGAACTATCATATCCAAATATGTGTTTTCTTCAGTGTGGTCATCATATTTATTTTACAATTTCAATGAAATTACCATTAGCATTTTGATGTTCATCCCTGTGACTTGCTCTGAGAGCTAGATTAGGAGCCATGGGAGTGAAGCTGTCTTGTTAATTTAGAGGCACAACACATTTTGTCTTAAAATACTTTTCCAATTTAAGTGTTTCACACTTACATGAGATGAATTTCGACTATTACTAGAAACCAAGTCTACTTGCTAAGAATGGCCACATGCCAAGATTAATTGAATTTAAACGAGTTGAGCAAGCTTCAAAGGATATTGCGAAATAAAAAATTAGAAAATATCTGGATATATATGAATTTTGAAATAAGAGAACAGGTGCCAGCTTTTAAGAAACTAGTTCACACTTGTCATAAATAGGTTTGCCAAAAAATAAATTGAGTTTATTTTATTATCATACCTTATACATTATTTGCAGCATATATCCTCTAACAGTTTATAGATTGGTAGTTATGCTGGTTTTCTACAGTAAAATCATAGAGTAAAAAACCCCACAAAACTGCCCTACCCAGGTTGGCTGAGTGGATACAGCATTGGCCTGAGGACTGAAAGGTTTGATTCTGGTAAGGGGCACATGCCTGGGTTTCAGGATGGATCCCCAGTACTACCCTTGAAAATTTCTAGACATTTCCTCTCATTAAGTTCAAGTTACGCAGTTGAAGGTGCATATTCAATTATTAGATTATATTGTGATTTCTTCAAATTGAACACAAGGGAAAGTAGTTGGGTTGTATTTAGGAGTCATATTGTCAAAAATGAGCACTAAAAAAGCACTCAGTATGGTGATCAGTTCACACGGTCTGACATATATGGGATCTGAGGCAAAGTAATGGAAAAGTGACTTTACATTCTAGCTTTTTGAGGTAATTCTGGAACATTTGTTCATTTGTTGGTTTATTCATTTATTTATATTTTTATTGATTTCAGAGAGGAAAAGAGAGGAAGAGAGAGGGGGGAGGGAAGAGAGAGAGAGAGACATCAATGATGAGAGAGAATCATTGATAGGCTACATCTTGCAGACCCCTACAGAGAATTAAGCCATGATCTCCTGGTCCATAGATCAATGCTCAATCACTGAGCCACGCCAGCTGGGCTGGAACATTTGTTCATGGAGTGGAATGTTGGGTAAAACAGCCTGCACCATTTAGAAGATATTTTTCTTTATTGCACGTGTGTGTGAAATATTTAATTCAATTTTTATAAGTAAAATATAACTATGATGCAACCTCACTATATGTCACTGATGTCTTATTTAAGGTACTGGATAACAGATAAGCTGGACTTGTTGAAGTTAAAAATTGCTACTCTGTAGAAAGACAATGTCAGGAGAGTGGGAAGACAAGCCACAATCTGGGAGAAAATATTTTCAAAAAAATATATTTGATAAAGGACTATTATCTAAAATATGCAAAGAACTCTTAAAACACAATAAGAAAACAAACAACCTAATTGAAAAATGGGCCAAAGACTTTAACAGATATCTTACCAAAGAAGATATGCAGATGGCAAATAAGCAAATGAAAAGATGCTCTACATTGCGCCAACAGGGAAATGCATATTGAAACAAGGTATCACTGCACATACATTCACAAGGCTGCAACAGACAATAACACTAAATGCTGGCAAGGATGTGGAGAAACGGGCCTTTTCATTCATTGCTGCTGAGACTGCATAACAGTACAGCCACTTTGGGAAAGATTGGCAGTTTTTTACAAAACTAACTCTATTCTTTCCATGCAACCCAGCAATCGTACTCCTTAGTATTTAACCAAGGAATTGAAAACTATGTCCACCCAAACACTTGCACACACATGTTTAAAGCAGTTTTATCTGTAATTTCCAAAGCTTGGAAGCAACAAAGATGTTCTTCGTCAGGTGAATACAGCAACTGTGACATATCCAGGTAGTGAAATATATTACTCAGTGCTAAAAAGAAATGAGCTATCAAATCATGCAAAGACATAGGGGAACATTAAATGCATGTTATTAAGTGAAAGAAGCCAATCTGAAAGGCTGTATACTGTATGATTGCATCTACTATGGCTTCCTGGAAAAGGCAAAACTATGGATGCAGTGAAAAATCAGTGGTTTCCATGGTTTGTGGGGATGGGGGTGGGGGTGGTGAAGCGACCAATAAGCAGAGCACAGAGCATTATCAGGACAGGGAACACACTCTGTAAGATACTATAAGGATGGATTCATGCCATAGAATATGCAACAGCAAAAGCAAACCTCCAGGTAAACTAGGGACTTTGCGTGATTATGATGTGTCAATGTAGGTTCAGCAACTGTAATAAATGAAACCCTCTGTGGGGGGGGAGGGGGTAATGGGGCAGGCTATGAATTTGTGGGGACAAGTTGTAAATAGGAAATGTCTGTGCCTTTCCTTGATTTTGGTTATGAAGCTAAAGCTGCTGTAAAAAAATGTTTTAATTTTTTTTTTTAAAAAAAGTACATGAATACATAATATATAAAACAAAGGAAAAAAAACCTCTTGCTCTACCACTTTTTACCTGAGTAACTCAGAAAGCATTCTAAATTTTAGTCATTTAAAAATAAAGGTAAAATAATGTAAGAATCAAGTGAAATTTTACATATACATTATATGTTTTGTATTTATGTATTATATATATTAAAGTGTATTTTTAAGGATTATAATAGCTTTTTTCATTTAAAATAGATATACATTCTAAACACTAATTTGAAGAATTCTTATATACAAATAAAAATTTTTGAAAGTTTTCTGAAAGTAATTCATTATAGCATGATAAAAACAAAACAGAACACCACATGTATCTAACTTTTACCTGAAAACCATTCATTAGCTCTATGGATTCCATCTTCATTGTAGGTAGCATAAAATTCCCAGCACACTAACATCAAATCACAAAGTTGTTGGGGAGCACAAGAGATTTGGTTGGAAAGTTGTGAGGAGGACATTCTGAGAAAAGGGAAGTGTGTGGAGGGCCACCTGCCCTGTTTATTGGAATTCTGAATTAGGGGAGACTTAGGGGAGTGTCGGAGGTGGAGCCCTTAATTAATCCTTGACCTTTCCAAACAAGTCTGTGCATGGGCAGACCCCGGGTGTTTATTGGAATCCTTATGCTTAATCCCTATGCTTTGCCTAGAGGACAATGTAAACACGTGTGTCCTCCCAAGATTACTCCCCCTATTGATTGTACCTAAAGATAAAAATTCCAATAAAGGACTAACAAGACAGGCAATGGAGGCTGCCTGGCTGCTATCAGTCAGGCCGTCCCTTAGCCCTCTCTTTCACGGTGAAACTGTGTCGGAGTAATCTGTCCATCCGTCGTCCAGGGGCTGCTGGCCAGCCCCAGCACAAAATGAAATCAGAAATCTAGCATGATGTTCATCTCATCAAATTACATTTGATCAGATGTATTTTTATTCATTTTTTTTTACATTCTTCCTTTTCACACATATTTGTTTTGTGCAATATTTGATGATGCTGAATCTAAAACTGAAGAGCTATGATGTATTATTAATTATTGATTGCTTTAATAGTAAAGACCTGTGCCTTTGAGAAGATCTGGATCTGACTACTACAACAAGTGTGGCATCATTATTTACCAGTCATATCCTATATAATAAAAGGCTAATATGCAAATCGACCAAACAGCAGAATGACTAGTCGTTATGACACACACTGATGTTGAGGGGACATTGTGCTTCCACAGGGAGAGTGCTGCTCAGCCAGAAGCCCTGTGCTGGGCTCACAGCTGGCGAGTGCAGCAGTGGTGGCGGGAGCCTCTTCTGCCTCCACAGCAGCACTAAGGATGAAAGACTGCTGGCTTAGGCCCACTCCCCATCAATTGGACATCTTCTGAGGGCTCTCCCGGATTTTGAGAGGGCTCAGGCCAGGCTGAGGGACAGCCCCCCACAGTACATAAATTTTGTGCACCAGGTCTCTAGTTTAACAATAAAAGATATAGCACAGTTATTCAAATTTCAGGACCACTGCCACCTTTTCAGTCAATCAAGCAATTGTCAGTTCCCCATTTACTGCACACTCCCTTGTATAGGCGCTGTGGGAGAAGAGGAAAGTATTGCTGAGAGTGTCTACTTCAAATTGCTCTTAATATTTCTGATGTAAAAGGTGTCCTTTTTGACCTTTGCTTCTCCCCCCTTCTAATACCTGTAAATGCCTTTATTTTCAACTCTACCCAGGATGGCTTCTATGATCTGCCCAAACTGTGACTCACAAGATTGGTCACCAGAAGCAAGTCTGTACCTGAGGCTTTGAACTCTGAGGCAGGCAGATGATTCAAACTTAACTAATCAGATATTCTTACTTTGGAATTTAGAATTGAAAAGAGAAAATATCAGACAACTGGGATTAATTTCTTAACAATAGATATGTAAAAGCACACAAAGAGCCACATGGCTCCTTATGAACTGAGAATCAGGAAAAGCTGATCATCCGGGAGAGAAGGAAGCTGGTACCCAGGAAGAAGCTAAGAGGAGAGGGGAGGCTTTGTGGGAGGGAGAGTGGGAGAGAGAGAGAGAGAGAGAGAGAGAGAGAGAGAGAGAGAGATTTTGGTTCTGGAAGTCTCTCAATTTCTTGTTACACTTCTGCACTGCCTTCCTTGAGTTCTAAAAAAACACACCTATGTCCTTAGAACAAATTCAAATTCTCCTTTGTGGTTTAATCTAACTCTTCTGTATTTACTATTTTTAACCAAAAATACTTTTGGAATGATAATTCTTATCAAGTGAGTGGATATGTGCAAAACAGGAAAAGCATTTAAGCAAGTACTTAGAAACATGTGACTGCCCCTATATCAACTCTCATCAATTTCCAGATAAGTCTGAGATTAAGAGGCACATTCCATTCCAAAACCCCTGGGAGCATTGCACATTCTCCAACCAACTCTAGGTCAGAGATCAAAGCAGGCGGTTGCTTGGGGCGGTAGATATGCCAGGTGATTTTTCTAAGACTCAAAATGATTGGTCTCTGTATATGCATTTCCTGCACTTTTTTGGCCCTTCAGGATATGTCCAATATAATACATCAAAACAATTCTTTGCTCCATGAACAGAGCTGGGAGAATGTCTTTATTAAATTCCAATCCTGGGTGAGCCAAGGAAAAATCTTGAAGATCAAAATTAAAAGCTGAATAGGTTTCATAAGGGAAAATATATACAATAAAGACCTTTGCTATTAGCTACTTTATCAATTGGAAATCTCAAAAATGCTGCATTCCTGAAGTGCCCCATGCACATCTGGTCTCTAACAATCAGAGAGATCAATAGCAGTGCTAAGGTACTTAGAGGGATGCCTGACAAAAGGCAAGCCAAGGTGATGTCTGGTTGCTTAACCTAATTAACTATTTAGAGAGGGGAATATAAATTCCTTTAGGAAGTGCCATGTAGTCTAAGGCAGAGCACTTCAAAAGCCCAGAGAAAAGGGTAGGGGTTTTTAGTATGGAGGTTGATTAGAAATGTAAGAAGTCACATGTGTTTATCAAAAGGGAAAGAAGAAAATTTCCAAGGAAATCATTTCTAATCAGGGCAGAGGCCTAGGGAATCAAGTGTCCACTCACCTGGAGGCCTTGGGGATTCTAGCCATTGGTTTGAAATATGAGAATGATTGTCTGGAATTTTTTTAAAATATTTGTATTGATTTTTAGAGAGAGAAGAAGGAAGAGGTAGAGAGAGAAACATCAATGTGACAGAGAAACATGGATCAGCTGACTCCTGCACACCGCCTACTGGGGATTGAGCCCACAATCCAGGCTTGTGCCCTGACCAGGAATTGAGCCAGTGACTTCTCGGTGTGTGGGATATCGCCCAACCAACTACTTTCGCTGTTGTTCTGTAAAACTAGAACTATTCTAAGACAGAATATTTATATAACAATTAGAGGCTCGATGCACAAAATTAGTGCAAGGGGCTCGGCCCTCACAGCCCCAGCTGCCTCGGCTTCGTCTGGAAGGTTGTTTGGCTGTCCGGTCTAATTAGCATATTATGCTTTTATGATTATAGATATTATGAAACAGTGAGATCAGCATTGTCCCTCTATAGTACAACCTTTCCGAGGGCAAAAACACTGCTATGTGTATCCTCCACCTCCTTATATCAACATCTAGTATAGTCTCTAGAACAAATCGGTATCTAGACAAGTTGTTCGAACAAATGAATGACTGTGAGAAAACACAATTATCAAGTAGCCCTAAATTTGAAGTGATAAATTCTGCCTGGGAGTTTCAGAAGTTTTTTTGGTGTTTTTTTTTTAATAAAATGATAACCAATCATTTGCAAGAGTAATGGTTATGTGCGATGTATAAGACAGAGAGAGCAGAATACAGGTAAAACCATGTAAGTGCTTCGTCTCTTCCCACTTTAAAATGGCTTCATGGCACATTGACAGTTAACGCTTCCAATCTCATCTCAGACTTCTTACCTGCTGCTCCTGCAGTCCAGACATAGTGGTCCTCAATTCAATTTGTTTCTTTAATGGGCCAATTCCCTTCTTGCTGCAAGATCTCAGCCCATTATGTCCCCCACCTCCTTGCGTTCTTTCTCCCACTTACCTGATCAATCAGTCTTTTAATCTCAGATTCGATGTCACTTTGATTTCCTGCCTCCTTGGACCAGGCTAGGTTTGTGCTGTTTTTTTTTTTTTTTACTTTATATCACTCTCTATTTTTGTTTTTCTTGCCATATCTCTTATCATTGCAAATACAGACACAGACCCGTACATTACTGACAACAAATTCTACAAGAACAAGTATTACATTAATTTTGTCTGCCTTTGTATCTCCTGCATCTGAGACATGGTCAGACACAATATGTACTTATTCTGTGAATTCGTAAATAAAAGGGGGTGGAAGCAGATTGGAGGGGGTCAATGCGGGGGTGGGGGAGAGACATTTGTGATACTTTCAACAATAAAGATACATTTTTAAAAAATACATTACTTTAATAAATATATAGTTTTATTTATTTTTTTTGATGACAGACAAATGAGAACTCCTCTACACCCACAAACCCCCCAAAGCATTACCGCCTCCTCAATTCAATTTGTTCCTTTAAGGGCCAATTTCCTTCTTGCTTCAAGATCTCAATCCATGATGTTCCCCACCTACTTGGAACATCAGGTAAGTGTTTTTTCTTCCACTTACCTGATCAATCCTCATTCAGATCTTCTTCCTACCACTCAGTTTACTCCAAAATAATGTACTTTGCAATTGCCCTTAGTATTACCTTTCTATATATAATTTGTTATGGGTCTTTAAGTTGCTTAATATTACAAAGTTTTTATAGGTCACATATGATAATCCTTTATATGAACTGGGAATCCACATACACACAGGAAGAAATGAAAAAGAAATATTCTCTACGGAGCTTGTAGCCCACTTTGACTTTCCTTCAATTTAAGGGACTCTATGAAGCACAGAAGCTATGTTGTTCAGCTCCATGTGGACATACTGCGCTACATGAAGTATTTGGCTGGGTTCAGTGTCTGAATCTCAAAATATCTCCTTATGTTATGACTGCTGCTATGTCTTACAAAATTAGCTGAACTGTGGAGATAAGAATGTTCTCATGTTTCACACAAGACATGCACACTCATATGCATGCACACATGAGGGAATAAAGGAAGAGGAGCAGACAGATATGGATGCTTTTCTAACGTGGTGCAGAGCACAAAGGCAGTTTTGCTCATATGCATTCTACTGTCTATCTGCAGAGCCCTGGGACCCAGTCACAGGGTCCTGTGGGGGTTCACCCAGTGCTAATTGAATTGACTTATCCTTGCAAAATCTAAAATAAGAAAGAAAGAAAAAAAAAAACACAAAACATCATTTATCTAAGGCAAAATGTATTAACCTATTTTAGCTTTTTTTAACCATTAAAAACTCAGACATTTCACTTTGCAGAATATCATTAGTTCAATGAGAAAATAGGGCTTGGGAAAGTCCTTGTAAAGGTCTGAAGAGAAGGTATATAAAGACCTTGCGGAAAACAAAATGTTTTCATTAGATCTGACCCTGGTTTTGTGTAATCAGAGATGCCTCCAAATCTCTCTAATTGCCTCAGTTATGAAGAAGGGCTTGTGCACCCTCAGGAATAATGGCCATAGGACATAAAAGTCTCTGAGATCACATATGTTTTCATTTATGTACAACTCAAGGAAGTTTCTAGAAAAATGCAGCAGCCTGTGGTTTTACCTGGGCAGCTCAGGGAAGTGACCAGAGGACTTGAGAGGACTCCTTCCCCTTGGTTACTAATAAACACCCATTCTGCAACCAAGAGAAAAATCAAAACAACACAATTTAGTTCTGGAATTTGAACTAAATGCCTCCAACCCGCTCCCACCCCCTTTTATTTAGTTGCTTGCATAATATGTTGGACTATTTAAGGTGGCAAAAGATTAGGGAACATGAAGATATGTAAATACAACAAGCTTACAATTTTGTCCTGGTAAAATAATTCTTAAATCCGTAATTCATGTCAATCTACAAAATCCTGGGTAAATTCTCACTTTTTGCAAAATTTTTCACAATGGGCACTTAAAGAATTGCCCTCTGAGGATGGGTTGCATTTCAATCTTTAAGAGTAACAGTATGCCTACCTCTATCATGTCATCAAGACAAACATTCATGGAGGGGTTATTCTAGGCTGGGAGCCCTCCTGGGACAGGAAAATAAAAATACAATCACTTCCCTATAGAAGACTCAATCAAGTCAGACAGATACATCCACTCAATCACTGAAATGTAATGAAATAAGCATTGTAATAAAATTATGCAGATTATACTTTAGGAGCTTGGATGAAAGAGCAATTAATTCTTCACTACTAATTAAGGATGGTTTCAGCAAGATGTCCCTTGAATTGGACCATAAAAAGAAGACAGATGTTTTCTAAAATTCATGTCATAAAGTAAATAGTAGTGATTCCAGGGGGATCTCCACAGATTATTTGGCCCTTTGAAATCAGATCCCTCTCCATTGCTGATTTGCAGGGGAGCTTTATTTATTTTTTTAAAGTATTTATTTTTCTATTTATTTAGTGAGACATACTTGACATATAACATTGTGTAAGTTTAAGGTGCCCAAGATGTTGATCTGACATATTCAGTTAATAAATAAATTATTTTAATAAGTAGTACTTTATTTATATTTTGTTAATTTTCACCCAAGGATATTTTTTTTTTCATTGTTTTTTAGAGAGAGTGGAAGGGAGGGAGAGAGGGAAGGAGGGAGGGAGAAAGAGAAAGATATAGCAAGAGTAAGAGAGACACATTGTTTGATTGCCTCCTGCATGTGCCACAACCTGGGACAGAACCTGCAACCGAGGCATGAGACCTTGACCAGAATCGAACCCAAGACCCTTCAATCCCAGGGCTTACTTTCTATCCACTGAGCCAAACCGGTTAGGGCTGGGATTTAACTTCTATTTAAGAAAACTGAGAATTATGAGCAGCATCATAGCAAATTTTAGTTGGTTGATTGCAGTGGAAAACCCTGTGATTTGCATATATTAAAGTGATTCTGAAAAATGCAGGCTCTACAGTGTCCAACTTTTCCAGTTAAAAATCTTTTCTCCTGCTCTCATGTCTGCCTATCTAGTGACAGAAAACAGAGGGCCAGATATATTGCCACGGTATGACAGCATGCTGTTTCTTGTTTTAACTCACATAATACACACACAAGCACACACACAAACGTTTTTTATACTGAATGTAAAAAGCAAGAGAGCATAGTAGGCTCAAATTCAGGACAGCAGAATTAATCTAGACATTCTTTCCCTTTGTCATGTGGTGAAACTGGACCACACTCAACAGATCATGGTTTTACTTCATTACCTTTGTATAGTTCATTAGCTTAGAGAAGTTTAAAATAAAAGAATCTGTGCATATAGTATAGTCCTCTCCCAAAGATTTCGATCTCTTGAGCTGAAAATCTACTGCCCTTATATTTAATGAAGAATAAATAAAATTTTATTTTCTGAGGGGGAGAGGTTCTCAGATGATGGAGTTGGATATCTAATTAAAATGTGCATTTACCTTACCTAAAAGTAGACACTCATTCAAAATAACAGGACATCAAATGCATCTATCTACACTAATAAAAGAGAAAGATGTAAATTGACCATACCTTCATGACACCACAAGCCAATCAGTAGTGAGCATGCAAATTAACCCAACAAAGATGGTGGGTTAATTTGCATATTCAGGCGCCAAGCAGCTGGCAGCAGGGCGGGATGCTTGTGTTGTCGCCATGGTGATGACACAGGCATTCCGCACAGCCCCAGCTGCTCTGGGCCTCTGGGCAGCGTGGGAAGGTGGAAAGGCAGCTTCAGGCTGGAACAAAGGCAGAAAGGTGTCTCTGGCTAGAGCAAAGGTGGTGCTGGCAGCCATGGGAAGGAAGGCCTATTCCTGCACAAATCTTCGTGTATTGGGCCTCTAGTTTATAAATAACTCCGATGAAGTGCCTGGACACAGAGTAACTGAACTCTGTTCCTGCATTAACCTTCAATCCCCTCCACCTACTGCCTTTTCACAGAAAAACCTTGTGTAAAACAAGTCCTGTCCTGAGTAAAGCATCTAGTGTGAAGGATTGGATTTTTTTTTTTTTGTCCTGAATGTTGTGACCACAACACATAAAAGCATTAGTCACATGGATATTTGAAGGTGGGCTTCTTTTTTAAAGGACTTGAAAAGTCTCATGAATGCAAAATTGACCCAAAGACCTTGCCTATTATCTTTTTGCTTAAATGCCTCTAATCATAGAAAGTGCCTCTCTCTTAGAAGACAGAAACGATTTGTAAAAACCCTAAACAAATCTTGGATGAGGATCTGGGGCATGCTAATGTTCTGAAATAGTTGAATGAAAGGGGTAAGATAATGGAATTTTGCCTGGAATATGGAAAAACTCAAACTTGGTTTTAAAACGCTAATGAGAACTTTCCTAGGGCCTAGATCAAAATCCATTAAGTTGAAAACTGCTGTAGTCATTGTCTTCCCAGTTCTCATACATGACTCATGTTTATCTCCTCAGTTTTTGAATATTAAGAGCTACAATTTTAGAGCTAATTTAAAAAGAAAGAAAGCATTGTGTTTAACTGCAATGGTTTTGTATGTTCCCCTTGGAAATTATAGATTTTTTTTGAGAAAAGTGTTTTTTTCTAAATTACAACAGAAACCATTTAGGATGGAGAAACAATTTTGTAAATTTGTTTTTTTCTAAAACAGGCTAAAATTTCTGAACATCTTCACATTAAAAATTTAAAGCCCATTCATTTGGAGGAAGATTTGATTAGAGAATAGATTGTTAAGAACATTTCCAATAATGCTTTCTGTAAATTAGTTAAAAGGCTGTCTCCCTTCCTCCATTCTTCTTTTTCTCCTTTCTTCCTTCCTTCTTTCCTTCCTTCTTTCCTTCCTCCCTTCCTCCATTCCTCCCTTCTTTCCTTCCTTCCTTCCTCCCTCCCTTCCTCCATTCCTTCCTCCCTTTCTTGTCATATGGGCATCAACTATGTGTCATGAATTGGGTTAGTTCTGAAGACACAATGCTGAATAATGTTGTCTGTCCTTTGGGAATACAGATTATAGTTGAGGAGTCTGTCCATTTTGATGATCTCATGTCCAATTGAATCCATCTTGGAGACTACACAACATGAAAATCACATGTATCCTCTTCAAGTAAGGAAACATTTTAGTTAGTAAGTTAATACCATCTGTGAACAACTTCAGTTCCATTTACCAATCATGAAATCAGTTCTACTTCACCTCATAGATTGGCTAGCTACCAATTGTTCAATCCCAGGTTTCTCCCTGGGTTTTCTTTAAGATTCAAAAAAAAAAAGTATGACAACCTCTAAAATAGTGGTTCTCAACCTTCTGGCCCTTTAAATACACTTCCTCATGCTGTGAGCCAACCATAAAATTATTTTCATTGCTGCTTCATAACTGTAATGTTGCTACTGTTATGAATTGTAATGTAAATATCTGCTATGCAGGATGGTCTTAGGCAACCCCTGTGAAAGGGTCGTTCGATCGCCAAAGGGGTCTCATCCCACAGGTTGAGAACCACTGCTCTAAAAGAACATAACTGTTTAATGAGCTTATTCTTGCTTCAAACTTGCTTATGTTTAAGTGAGGCCCTTCTAATCCCTAAATTGACCTTCTGACACATATTTCTAAGATTTGAATAGTCATATTGATTGATTTAGGTTTATTTTTTGCAAACCCTATATCTTGAATTTTTGTGAATCTCAGCTTTGTTGTTTGAACTATATCAATTACAAACAAACAGACACAGAAGTTATAATTCACAGAAATTCAGTAGCGTTAAGTAGACCTGTGCTCACAGAATCCCCAGGATTATTTAAGGCTCCTTGCAACGATGCAATGCCTCGAGGCTGTGTACTCTCTTCACCTGTGACAACCTCAGAAGCCACCTCTCCCTGACCTCTGAAGTGCCACCTGATTATTCAAGATAATGAGATCCCTCTGATTTATGGGAGACATTTTTTTTTGCAGGAAAGTCTTCCAGATAATTAGGAAGTCTCTCTCCAGCTTCTGAGACAGTGTGGAACAGATAGTCAACTATCCATCTGTGTCTGAAGGACTGGAGTAAATGTGACTTCACATGAGGTTGTAGAGCCTTGTGGTGAAGAGGACAGATTCTGGAGGCTAATGCCCTGGGTTTGAATTTGTCATTTTCTTTTGGGTGACCTTGGGAACTTGCTGAAACTTTGTGTCTCATTTTCCTTACCTGAAAAGTGAGATGATTGTCCAGCCAGCATGGCTCAGTGGTTGAGGGTCAATCTATGAACCTACAGGTCACCTTTCGGTTCCTGGTCAGGGCACATGCCAGGGTTGTGGGCTTGATCCCCAGTGGGGGTGTGCAGGAGGCCGCTGATCAGTGATTCTCTGTCACTATTGATGTTTCTATATCTCTTTCGCTTCTTCTCTGAATTTAGTTAAAACGTATTTTTTTAAAGTGAAATGATTATAAGTAATTTCATCATAGGGTTATTTTGATGGTTTAATAAGTTAATATTTTTAAAGCTCTTAGAATAGTGCCAAACATGTAGTAAGTCATATGTATGTATATATGTATGTTTATACTAGATTATTTTCTGCTAATTTGAAAATTAGCAGTCATTGAATTGAGCAGAGAGCCAGAAATAATCAAATAATATGTTCAAAATGTATCTTTCTTTTATTAAAGACAGATAGATTTACTGAATAAATGGAAACATCAAGAAAAACAAGCTGAAGAAGAAAGTTTAACATCAAGGTCAAATAGCCAAGAACAACAGAGAACAGAGAAGCCTTATGGGAATTACAGTGAGGAGGCATTTAAAACTCTTTTTTGCAGATTACTTATTGTATTGGTAGTAAGAGTGTTCACTATGCATTTCTTCCTGGAAAAAAAAAAAAAAGATCTTGAAGGTAATGATTGTTTCTTGTTTTCTTTCTTTTTTTTTTAATTAATCCTCACTCAAGAATATTTTTCCCCATTTATTTTATTATTATTAGTTTTATTTTTAGAGAGAGAGTGGAAGGGAAGGGAAGAGACAGAGAGAGAGGAACACCAATGTGAGAGAGACACATCCATTGATTGCCTCCCACCAGCGTACAGACTGGGGCTGGAGGCTGCAACCAAGGTACATGCCCTTGACTGAAATCTAACCATGGCTCTTCTGTCTGCAGGCCTACCCTCTAACCATTGAGCAAAACCAGCTAGGATTTGTATTCTTTTATCAAATGCAGATCAAAACATTATTCTACCTCTTAGCTATCCCAGTTAGCTCTGGGTGGAGGAAATTTTTATAGAGGAGTTATTCTTACTGATCACTCTGACATAGGCATAGATACACAAAATTTACCCAAAATTTCAAGAAGGAACTCTCTGGCCCTTTTTTGTATAAAAGAAAGAGCCATCTCTGCTTCTGCCCTAACTCAAAGATGTAAGTGAAATTACCTCTAAACTTAAGTTCACTAAAAGATAGAAGAGAAGAGCAGATTCAAAAAGAATAAAGCTCTGTCGTCTCTTTACATGTTTGTAAGCCACTTCGGCTTTTCTTTCCCCCTCAATAACTTGTTAAGATCTTTTTTTTTTTTTCATATTATTTCCAGAGAACAGTATGGTTTTCTAGAATCTATCTATGGATTTCATTACAAGACAGGCACATTTATATTGCCTTTTCTTAAAAAATATAGTGGGCAAGTAGCTAAGAAAGTCAACAGCAAACAAAATTTTCTTCCGACTTTAAATCTCATTATGTTAGTTTCCTAACAAAGTTTGGGCTTCTTCCCTTTGATTTATGTGTATTGACTGCACATGACTTCCTCTTATCACTTAAAAACTTCTAGTGTCTGCATCAAATAAGAAAACACAGTATAGTGAGGAGGGGGGCTGGGGGAGACCTGTGAGCTTTCTTCTCATTTTCACTATCTTGGAGGTCCCATTGACTCAAAGCAGACATGAGAAAAGGAAAAAAAAAAAAAGCCTCTTATAACTAGTAGATGTTTCTGACTGTTCTTGGTTTATTGTGTTTAATACGTGTTATTTATATTGTTGGACCTAAAACAATTGCATTTTTATCTTGGTGAAAAAAGGTAAAAATATCAGGAAAATATTATCTACACAAAATTAAGGCCAGATACATTTTTAAATTCGAGCATTATTTGTAGCAACTGATTCATTTTAACCTCAAAGGCAGTATGTCATTTCTTGTTAAAATAAAAGACGTCTTTGAAACTATTTGTAAAAAATGCAACATTATTCTAGAGTCCAGATTTTCATGCAAATTCACAGTCTCTCAAATATTCCGCTTCTCTCAGTTACTAAAGTGACTAGGACATTCCAGACTAAGTGGAAAGCACGTGTGACTGAAAAGTGATAGTTTCCTTTTAACCTGTCTCAGCGAGGAGAACAGGAAGGGAGAAATAGAGGAAAGGGAGAGGAAAAGAAGGAGGGAAGGAGGGACAAAGGGAAAAGAAGGAAGGAGGGGAGGCAGAGAGAAACCGAGAGAAGGGAGAACGAGGAAGGCCAGGTCTGGCCAGCATGGCTCAGTGGTAGAACATTGACCTCTGGAGCAGGAGATCACAGTTCAATTCCTGGTCAGGGCACATGCCTGGGTTTTAGCTAGATCCCCAGTGGGGGCGTGGAGAGGCAGCCAATTGATGATTCTCTCTTATCATTGATGTTTCTGTCTCTTTTTCCCTCTCCCTTCCTGTCTGAAATCAACATATATATACTTTTAAGAGGAAGGCAGGAAGGAGAAAAAGGGGATTAGGGTGAGTCAGGAAACCCAAAGAAGAAAAGAGATTCCTTTGTAACAATCACGTTAATGCCTGTTTATAAAATGGATTCTGATTCAGAACATGAACAACCTCTACATTCTCTTTAGTCTCTACTGGCACAACGAATTGAAAAAGAAGATATCTGAATGTTTATACACAAATATTCTACATTAATGTATACCATGTAAGATACCACAAAGCATATATGCATATATTTTCAACACTCAACACCCTGGCCTGGAATTTGGCCAGATTAAAGAACATATGCCCTGGCCAGGTAGCTCAGTTGGTTCACGCATCACCCCAATAGGCCTGACTTGCTAGTTCAAGGTTCCTGGTCAGGGGACACACAGCATAAACCAATGAAGGCATATAAAAGTGGAACAACAAATCAATGTTTCTCTCTGTGTGTCTTTCTCCTTTTCTCTTAGTCTAAAAATCAATACATTTAAAAAAAAATTTAAAGAACATTTGTACTGCTAGACAGGGTTTGCAACCAGGGGCAAATTTTTGGCACCTCATACTCTGGGGGGAGAGGGACATTTGGCAACGTCTGTAGATACCTTTTCTGTAATGACTGAGGACGAGGGGCCCCTGACATCTAGTGGGGAGAAGCCAGGGGCGTTCCTAAACACCCTGCAATGCCCAGGGCAGCGCCTCACAACACAAATTTGTCTAGAACAAACTGTTAGTAGTGCCACTGTTGAGAAATCCTGCTCTAGAAAGAAACTATTGTCCTGTCATCACAGTGTGTGTTAAGTGAATAAAGAAAGGTGCTGTGCACAAGGCACCCTTACAAAGCAGATTTGATGGGAGATGGTGGTTAAGCACATAGAAGTGTGGATCTTGAAGGCACTCTGATATGATTTGGGATTCCGAGATCGTTCAGTTAATAGAAAATTTATCTACCTCAATCAAGACACAATTTCCCCAACTAAAAATGGAGATAATAGAAACTAATTTATGTATTTACTAGAGGCCCAGTGCATGAAATTCGTGCACTGGAGGGGGGTGAACCTCAGCCCAGCCAGAACCCTCTCCAATCTGGGACCCTTCGGGATCGGGCCTAAACCAGCAGTAGGATATCCCTCTCACAATCTGGGACTGCTGGCTCCCAACCTCTCGCCTGCCTGATTGCCTCTAACTGTTTCTGCCTGCCTGATAGATACCTAACTGCTCCCCTGCTGACCTGATCGCCCCAAACTGCCCTCCCCTGCTGGCCCGGTCACCCCTAACTGCCCTCCCCTATAGGTCTGGTCCCCCCCAAGTGCCCTCCCCTGCTGGCCTGATTGCCCACAACTGTCCTCCCCTGCTGGCCATCTTGTGGCAGCCATCTTTGACCACATGGGGGTGGCCATCTTGTGTGAGGGAATGATGGTCAATTAGTATATTACCTCTTCATTATATAGGATTCCATCAACTCAGTCTGGAACTTGCATAGTTATACATAATTGTGGCTTTTATTGTTGTTGTTATCATCTTAAAGCATAAAATTAAATTCACATTAAGAAATTTTTAGGCCTTTCCCCAATTTCTCTCCTACCCTCACAAGCTAACTAAAATTAGCATCACTTATACTCTAGCTTATGAAATGGAATTCTAAGTAAATTTATTTTTCATCATAAGGACAGGACGCGATATCAATCTCACTCCTTTCTAGTTCTTCGCATATTTAAAGACTTCCAGTCTACTATTTCACCGAGGTGTGTTTGTCTTTATTATAAACTTCTTAGTCATTGCCTGGGCTTAAAATATGTTCTACAGCTGAGCATGCAGGTGGCTATTTATTTTCAGTTTAACAATTATTAATGCCACTCTGTATGTAGAAATCGAGATGCAGCATAAAAACAGTAAGAAGAGCAGGCAGAGGGTAATAAGAGTTTGTGTTGTATAAATTGATTATTGTATATAAAACTCCGAACACATTAACTGGCAATGATTCTAAGGAAGTTCAAGACAGGAAACATTATAGTATGCATTCATTTATATTATTCTCAAAGTAATACCGGGGGTGGGTGTCATTTCTCATAGAGTACAGATCCCTAAACACATACGTAAAGTAATTCTAAAGTAGATCATAAATAACAGTGAAGCTAATCTCAAAGAGAGTATTACAACCCACTTTTTTTGGCTTTTTGCATTACTGTAAATCATAGTACTTTTCATGAACAATGAATAAAGACACCTATTAATCAGCAATCAGTCATTCAAAATTAGTGCATTAGTGAGTGCTGAGACTGTTGAATATGCTGAATGATTTAGCAGAAAATGTGCTCACTTACTTCTAAAACATTGCTTCCTAACTACATGAATGTCACTCATGAAATCCTTTATGATTGGAATATAACTTTCCTTATGAAAAAGAGATCTCAAATCCAAGACAAGATATTATGGTAAGTATTTTACCAACCTTAGGAGCTCTGTGTGGCACTATTCTCTCACTAGCTTTTGTGAAACAAGAATCTGGGGAAGATGCTGAGAAATCTGTATCTCTGTCTCTGTCTCTAGTACAATAAATTGCAGGGGATGGGAATATAAATAAATGCAAGACACAAATATTCTATGAAGGAAGTGAAAAAAAAAGTAATCCCCTCTAGACAAATAATCCCCTGTGGGTTTTCCTGATTAAATATAAATAAACTAGTGGCCCGGTGCATGAAATTTGTGCACATTAAAAGGGAATTAATTAGAGGAAATATTTTAATATTGCTATTTGCCATTTCTCTATAATTGAAGTGTCAGAGATTAAAGAAAATTAGTAAAATTTATATGAAAATGTCCCTCCTGTCAGAGTCTGGGGCGCACTGCAGGACCCAGAATCAAGTTCCTGCCCAACTAAACTAGTGGCCCGGTGCATGAAATTTGTGCACATTAAAAGGGAATTAATTAGAGGAAATATTTTAATATTGCTATTTGCCATTTCTCTATAATTGAAGTGTCAGAGATTAAAGAAAATTAGTAAAATTTATATGAAAATGTCCCTCCTGTCAGAGTCTGGGGCACACTGCAGGACCCAGAATCAAGTCCCTGCCCAACCGGGCATGCCTCGAAATCACACCAGACCGAGACCCGGCCGGCCCCACCCCGCTTGGGCAAGACCCTGATCTGGCTAGCCCCACCCCCGTCAAACCCTGCCAGGCAGGGGGGACAGTTGGGGAGCACAGCCTCTGGTGCCCCATCAACCCCAGCCAAGTAAGGGGTCCATCCTCAGGTCCCCCGCCCTGCCAGGCACCATGCAGCCTCAGGTCCCTGCTGATTGGTCTTTATAGCATCACTGTGTGATGACCATGTGCATATTAGCCTTTTATTATGATGATGATTAGTACTTCCTCCAGATTCAATAATGAAAATGGGCATGTATCTCTTTCTCATCCATGAACAGCTCATTCTGTTGGGAGGAAGAGTGGGATGTGGGGCAAGAAGCAGGAGTATTTTATAAAATCCTCTCATTTGAAAAGGAGAAAGGAAAAATTATATTTATCTCCCAAATCAGAGTTTCAAGGAATAGGGAGACTTTCAGCTGGAATAATCAGAGGAAGTGGGAGGGGATCTCGGTTGCTCTTAGAGACTTTATGTCATGGCAGGATTCGGACAGGGGTTCAGGGAGCACATGTTTTGAGATGGAGACAAAATTGACCTAGAGACTGAAATACACAAGACAAGCTTCAGAAACAGTGAATATCTCAGTGTGGAATGAAGAGATTGGGGCAGAAACCACTGGAAATGAAGGAGGATAATGCAGTATGAATAGAACTCTGAGCATATATGCATCTGTTTTCCAGTATTCGATTTTTTCTTCAATCACTATCATTAAGCATATATTGGAGGTATTAGGATTAAAACATTTAATAAAAGGCAGGTGATAGGTAAATCCTTATCGGGCTCCATGGAAACGGCTCTGAGGCTCTAGGCTGCAGACACTATGGCATGATCTTCAGGGTGTCACAATCCGAATCAATAGGGTCAAAACCTATTTCTGTTGTTGGATTCTCCTCCAAATTGAAGAGAGGGTCAAATTGGCCCCACTTGAGACGCTTCCCTCCCGCCCCCTCCCCAGCATGTGGCCAGGGGAAAATGGAGACTCTTAACTGTGGATACTGGCAGAGGAAAAAGAGGGTGATTTTACAACAAGAAGGTAGAGGGAATGCTTGGTTGATTAAAAGAGCAGATGTCCACCATTAGTGATGTATCACAACAGTGTGGTAGGAAGATTAAATACTGTACTACAATGTGGGTGCAAAAAAGGAACTAAGAAGTAAGGCATTTGCAAGATTGCTGTATTAGGGGACTCACGCCCCTCATCCACATTGTGCTCTCGGAATACTGAACACTTGCAGGTACAACCTCTGTTTTCTTTGTTTCCTCACCTTTAACCTTTACCATTGTTTCTGTACTTGGAATATTTATTTTTCTCTCACTGTCTAATGCCTCTTCATCTGCCCATGTTAACCTTTAATGAACTTTCTTTATAAGCTATAGATGCCCAAGTCAGACCAGTTAGTATTTTTATGCCTTAAGAACCATGGACATATATTTCTTTACTGTGATATTTATAATTGCATGTAGTATTACCAGTGTCCCAATGAACATGCTCCTTGCACTCATGAGTAGGTCTTATTCAACTTTGTATCTTTAGCATTAAGCGCAGTTGCAAATATTTGTTGAAAAATGTGTGTACATGTATGAAATGATTTCTGTGGCCTTCTTCTGCCACTAAAAGCAGAAAATTTAGGTATTTCCTTGTGGTTAACTGATCACATTTGTTTTCATCTCACCATGGACTCAACTGATTGCAATGATGATCTGAAAGCAGCCAGTTGAATGACCATCCACCTATGAGCTCAAGTATTCTGCCGACCTCAGTCAGACCATAACAGAACTGAGACTGAAGAATGTTAGTTGAGTTGAACTCATATTTCATAGCCACATGTGGCTAGTGGCTACCATATTGGACAGAGCCTGTCTAAAGAGTACAATGATTGGCCA
>NW_006287829.1:1602814-1611768 GCF_000327345.1 Myotis davidii | reverse complement strand
GCAGCAGAGGCAGAGGTGAGCCAAGTCACAGAGGTGGTCAAGAAGAGATGAAGGCACCCAGAGCCATGGCAGTCAGGAGATGAACAGAAGTGTTGAAATTGGATGGTGTAATGCATAACCACTCAGTTCCCTGAGGATTCAGCTGCTGAGACGGACCCTGAACTCTCTTAGTTACTGAAATAGCCTAAAACTATCTGGGTTGCTTGGAACAAAAGGGCACTAAATAATGCAATTATTTAGTCATAAGATATTCAGATATTTTTCAGGAAGGGAACAGAGAACAAACTCTTGGAATTCATTCTCTTTTTACCATTATTCCCATCACCCTCCTGCCCCCCACCCCCCATACAAAATACCTGCATACACTCCTGTTCTCTATCATTTCCCCATCCTGAAACTCTTTTAATTCTTCAAATCTTCCTGCTCTCTCAGAACCCTGTCCTCGCTATACAGTTATCTTTGCCTGAAAATATCTTTATCCTTTATTTCCATCTACCTATCCTTATTCTTAAACTTGGATGTCTCCTTGAATGGGTATTCCCATTGCAAAAATCTCATATGGATGCCACACAAGTTATCCTAAATAGTTTTTATGTTCTCAGCATTTGAACATACAAAGTACCCAGTGCTGTGTTGTTCATAACACTTCAATGCTGCTCCCTCACTCTGGCTACCTCCCACCTTTATTATACCTCTATAAGAGAAGGGACCATCCATATCTTGCTCACTACTGTATCTCAGATATCCAGCATTGTGTTTGGTATACCTCATATATTTTTGTTAGGGTATTAAACTACATTCTCATTTCCTAAAGGAAATGCACAATGTTAAACACTCGAGGGGAAATAAGACATATGAGCAACTTTTCTGGAAGGACATGATCCATTTTCAGAAATTTTGTTCCAAATTAAATAATCCTCATAGATTTGAGAATGAAGAGAAACACCTTTGAGAGCCAGAATGGGAAGGGCAATTTCAAGAGATGAGGTCACCAGAAGGTTGTTTCCCCGCACAGTTGGAGAAGATTGAGAAGTGACATCACATGATTGAAATGTAATTGAAATACATTTTCTGATTTGAATTTTAGAAATTATGCTGTGCCTCATACAATTATAACCAAAATTTACATATTGGTGAAAATTGAGTCAAATTGCAGCTGAAAGAAAAAAAATAAATTTGGAGCTAATGGGACTCTCTAGACAGAAATTGACCATGATGTGGGCAAAGTAAACATGTCCCACCTGATTCCTCTGTGGTTATTTTCATGTGTGTGGAAGGAGTTATAGCCCTGGGAATTCTTTGCCATGATGCTATGGGAGCAAGTGTCGCAGAGATCAAGGTCTTTTCGTTAGGAGTCTGATGAAAATAAGCAATGCAAATGTCATTTCCATATTGACTTCTGGTAATTTGGCTTCAATCCACTATCCTGAGTTAATCTTTTTATATTTGTAATTCAGATAGAAATTAAACCTGAGTACCATGGCCTTCTGTTTACATCCCTTTCTGTTCTTGAAAAGGTAAAGTATAAATTGGTGCTTTCATCACCATTGAAATACCAAAGCAATGCACGATTCTTTGTCAGCGTCAGGTCTGATTACAATAGAGTGAAGATTATTTTCCCACCTGTGCCACTATCATTATAATCGTCTGACTTACAGTTATAGTCAAGTGGGAGCATTTCTCTGATGACTTAGAGCCTTTAAACCTGAGGATACCAAATGCTGGCTGTGAAGCATATATAAATCCTAAGCAGAAAGAAAAATCAAATCACCTGTGATACTGTTTGTTTTCATCTAATAAAAGATGGAGAAAAATAGCAAAAAATGAGCCTGGAGTATTCCAGGCAATTTAAGGAAAGACATCAACAGGCAGTATACTAAATATCTCCCTATGGATCCCGGTAATTGACATAGCAGGAGCTTTGCTCTAGTCTGACAAAAAAAGATGGCTCACTGAGGAATGAGCTTTTTTGGAAAAGAGCTATACTGCTCACCCTGTTCACACTCGCTTTGCCAACAACATCGACAGCCTTGAAGCAAGTTTTCCAATATGGTAGCATTCTCAATTGCCCTTTTTATTCCTTCAGTCATCTATGGATTGACAGCACCTGTCCCTCATGGCTGAGCATTTATCTTTTCTTTCCTCCAATTATGTTCCCAGATTATTTTGGTCAATGAGAACATCGATTGCTCCTTATACCAGGCAAAGATTTTTATAGTACCTTTTTCAGTAGCTGCATTTCTGGAGGTTTAACAAAACCAACTAGTCCTGAGAATTATACAGTCAACATCTACAATAATACCCAGGCTCAAGCTAGCTTCAGAAATGGTCATATTGGAGAATTCACATTGAAATAATCTAATTCACACACCGAAGCACCCATCCACATTTTCTATGTTGTTCGAATCCTAGATAATAGTTCATTATAGGTGTCAATTTTTTTTTCATGGTTATATGTTACTTCTCTCAAAATACACACTTCACATTTAAAGGCTTAGCAGTGTATATAGACATCATTTGGGTAGCAACAATCTTGAAGTTATTTAGCATATAATATTCACTTTGCTGGGATAAGTAATAGATAATGTCAAATGTAGCCCTAAAATGATTATGTAAGACTTTTTAATAATGAATATTCCTTTGCAGGTACTATTAGATGAAAAGTGTTAAAAGCTTTAGAAATAAATTGTTTCTTTTATTAGTTTTGAGTTTATTCACTCAACTGCCCATAATTTTAGAATACTTCTTTGTGTTCACTTTTTCATATTGTTAATGTAAATCATATTCATGTATACAATTTGAAAAACATTAAAAAAGAGTAACCCCATTTCCAGAATGCCATTACATTCATCACGGTATTTCTTCTTTTTATGTTGTGGATATAATGCTCTAAATATGAAACTTTATATTATTTTTTACTTAACATAGTATAATGAGCCCTTATCCATGCCATTAAAATGTAAGTATGTTTAAAGCTTTTGATCCAAGGTAAAAAAGTAAAATCCCCACCTCTAAACCAAACTGTTATGATATGGACAATGACAATTCCTGTATTGAGAATATTATGAGCTCTTTTACAGTTGCCTAAAGATTGGTGCACATTGACCTGTATCTCTGATAGAGTCAATGTTTGTGGTCTGGAGTTGAGATTTTTATACAGCTGGCCAATGGGAAGGAAGGACCCTGGTACTGGTAATCACATAATGTAACCTTTGAGGGTGATTATTAGTGTCATTGCTGGACAAAGCCACAAATCAGTACTGTCCTGATCAAACACATACATACTTAAGGGAAATATAAGAAGAATTTGGATGATGGATTCTAAAATTAGTATCAATTGAAATAGTTTTGGTGTATAGCAGTGTCAGCAAATTATCATTCATTGACTACTTTTGTATGTCTCCTCAATTAAGAATGATATTCATGCATTTAAGTTATTGGAAAATTTTGTTACCTGGTACTTTTTAAAAAGTTTGTCAACCTCTGTATATGTTAATATTTCCTAGTTAATCATTTACATTAATTTGTCTAATACTTTGCTTCTCATCAATTATCTGATTTGTTTTTTCTCACAAATGAGTAAAATATGGACCCCTGTAAAGGAAAAAAAAATTCCTTTTGGACTCTAGAGAACATAATTGTTTACATAATGGATGAATAAATATTCACATATAAGGTGAAGATTTCCCTCTGGTAAATTCAACTTCAACTGAGAATTATCACTGAAAACTATTTCTACTGAAATATCACTTTGATCATCTATACTAATAACAGCCTAGGTGGCCCTCATGCGATGCCCTCACATCATCACAATATGACCACCCCCAGGTTGTCACAAGATGGCTGCCGCCACATTATCACAAGATGGCCGGCAGGGGAGGGCAAGTTGCGGGGGACCAGGCCTACAGGGGAGAGCAGTTAGGAGTGACCAGGCAAGAAGGGGAGGGCAGTTGGGGGTGATCAGGCTGGCAGGGGAGCAGTTAGGCATCAATCAGGCTGTCAGGGGAGTGGTTAGGGGGTGATCAGGCAGGCAGGCAGATGAGTGATTAAGAGCCATCAGTACTGGATTAGAAAAGGTACAGGGTGGGCTGAGGGACACCCCTCCAGTGCACAAAATTTGTACACCAGGCCTCTAGTCATATTAATAAAACTTTAAAAATTCTCATGAAATTCCTGGATCTGTAACCCTCTATAGCAGTGGTTCTCAACCTTGGCTGCACATTAGAATCACCTGGGAATCTTTTTAAAATCCTGATTTCTGGGCCCCCAGAAATCCCGTAGGGGGTGATCAGGCAGGCAGGCAGATGAGTGATTAAGAGCCATCAGTACTGGATTAGAAAAGGTACAGGGTGGGCTGAGGGACACCCCTCCAGTGCACAAAATTTGTACACCAGGCCTCTAGTCATATTAATAAAACTTTAAAAATTCTCATGAAATTCCTGGATCTGTAACCCTCTATAGCAGTGGTTCTCAACCTTGGCTGCACATTAGCATCACCTGGGACTTTTTAATACAACCTTGGCTGCACATTAGAATCACCTGGGAATCTTTTTAAAATCCTGATTTCTGGGCCCCCAGAAATCCCCTCCAGAATGAGGCCCAGAAATCAGAATTTTAAAAAGATTCCCAGGTGATTCTAATGTGCAGCCAAGGTTGAGAACCACTGCTCTATAGTCTCTCAGTGGATCACAAACTCCAGTTTAAGAAATACTATTCTCATATATTCCAGCTGTACTGTAGGGTCTGGAAAAGCATTCAAATCCCATTTCTATCTGAAAGACAAGTGCCAAAACCATAAGTAAATGACCAAGCCATCTATTTACTTGATTTGTTTACTTTTTTCTAGTAATTTTTGCCCTCAATGCATTTCCATAAATGTATTATTTATTTTTAAAAAATATATTTTATTGATTTTTTACAGAGAGGAAGGGAGAGAGATAGAGAGTTAGAAACATCGATGAGAGAGAAACATTGATCAGCTGCCTCCTGAACATCCCTACTGGGGATGTGCCCGCAACCCAGGTACATGCTCTTGACCGGAATCAAACCTGGGACCCTTCAGTCTGAAGGCCGACACTCTATCCACTGAGCCAAACCGGTTTCGGTGCATAAATGTATTATAAAATGATTTAAATACATGGCCAATTTTTATCACCATCTATAAAACTGCAATAAAAATATTCCATGTAATACTTTTAGGGAAAAAAAAAACTTGATATTATTCTATCAAGTTACTACTAATTTTACTGTCTGGGATATTGTAATGTACTTTCTTTTTTAAAATATATTTTTATTGATTTCAGAGAGGAAGGGAGAGGGAGAGAGAAAAACATCAATGATGAGAGAGAATCATTGATTGGCTGCCTCCTGCATGCCCCCTACTGGGGATCAAGCCCTCAGCCCTTGCATGTACCCTTGACTGGAATTAAACCCAGAACCCTTCAGTCCATAGGCTGATGCTCTATCCACTGAGCCAAACTGACAAGGTGATTATGATGTACTTTCAATTAAATTAGCAAAATAAAACACCTTGTTTTTATCTCTTTATTTCTTTATTCATTTTTGTTAATCCTCACCGGAGAATATTTTTCCCATTGACTTTTTAAAACTTTTTTAAAAATATGTATTTTATTGATTTTACAAAGAGGAAAAAAGAGGGATAGAGAGTTAGAAACATCGATGAGAGAGAAACATCCATTAGCTGCCTCCTGCATGCCCTCTACTGGGGATTGAGCCCACAACCAAGGTACATGCCCTTGACCAGAATCGAACCCAGGACACCTCAGTCTGCAGGCTGACACTCTACCCACTGAGACAAACCAATTAGGGCTCCATTGATTTTGTTTTAGAGAGAGTGGAAGTGAGAGGAGAAGAAAGAGAGAGAGAAAAACCGATGTGAGAGAGACACATTGCTTGGTTGCCGCCAGCCTTTGCCCCTGCCAGGGCCAGATTCAGACCTGCAACCCAGGCACATGCCCTTGACTGGGAACAAACCCAAAACCCTTCAGTGCGTGGTTGTTTAGTGGACTATTTTCTAAAATTAGGCACCTTAATTAACATTTTTATTTTTTTCAAAGCTCACTTTAATCTTTAAGATTATATCTGGCATTTCTCTGTTCACCATACACATCTTTCTTATGATTTTCCTGGTAGTGGATCATTTGAATCATAACTTTCAATGGAATAATATAAAAATGAATATCACAAGTAAATGATAATTTTTTTGTGTAGTATCATCCGAGAGGATTGGGGGCAAATTTTACATTTATGAACATTTAAGCATCTTCTATATTTTGCTCCAGGAGGTTCAATAACTAGACATAATTATTTCTGCGTGGGTCACACATACTAAATTCAATCAATGAATAAAATTTACATTTAACAGTAGCACAACAGGAAAAAAATAAAGTTAGGCTTAAAAGAGAGCATAATTTTTCAGCTTTCCACATTTTACATTCATATCCTTTCCTCACTCCCTGCAGCTTAGAAATTTTATATTATCTTGGTTAATCACCTTCCTCCATGCAGTTTATAAACAAGCATTAGAGTAGGGATAAAGATAAGAGAAAATAAACAAATGGAAGTGCAGTCTCTATTCACACTGCTTCCTCGGTGCTGGAGTAGTGATTCTGTGAATTCCTATTAAAGTAAAGCTGATTGGGTTCCAAATTCTCTAGTTTGTGGTTAGCTACCTAACATCCCACCACCTGCAGGGAAAACTACGTTTGCTTTTGACAGGGAAGAAACACAGAGCAAATAACTTCTCAGAGATTGGCAGAGGGCTTTGAGATGGGAGCACAAAAGGGATAAATTCAAAACGAGAAAAGAGACCAGATAAACAATAAATGGATTTCTTTGTGAAGTCAGCTTGTTGAAAACAAAGTAAATTTGGGAATTCTACAATTATCTGATCAATTTTGATAGTGCTGTCAGTCGTGATTATTCAGTTCCCCAAATCTATACTGATTATTGATCCAGTCAAAGTTCGCCAAAAGATAGATTTGGGAAGAGGAATTCAGCGGGAAGAAATTAGGCTATATATATATTTAAACATTTCCAGTTTGCTCTCAGAAATACCATACAAGTAACAATGCCTGCCAGAGTGCATTGTGAAGATAATCACCTGCCCATCTGTGTAATTAGTGCCTTTCCCCAAATTCCCACTTCGCCAAATGCCTATTTTATTCAGGTAAATGGGTAGTTTCTTTTCCTTGTCACTGGGCTAAATCATGCAAAATGTTTCCATTGGTATTCAATGGAAGAGGAGGGATGTTAATTTGGTAGTAGAGGGAGAATGCTAGTATAGCAGAATTTTGTATTCAAATTTCTATTCAATCTAAGAATCTATAAAAATATTAATAATAATAAAAAGGTAATATGCTAATTAGACAGGACATCTTCCAGATGTCATGTCTTCCAGATGTCATTCCGGACGTCCTTCCTGACCAACCCAGGGATGGAGGGAAGCCAGCCGGGGTCCTGGGTGCCTGGAGGCAGCTGGAGAGGGAAACACCCTGGGACCCGGGTGCCTGCTGGTGGCTGGAGGAGGGAAGCTGGGTCCCGGGTGTCAGAGGGAAGCTGTTGCCAGCAGCCGAGGGAAGGAAGGCCTACTCTCGCATGAATTTTCATGCGTCGGGTTTCTAGCTATTTAATAAAAGGAAAAGGAACCTTCACACATGGTTCATCTAGCGGTTTCTACAGCTTTTATTGCAGGTATTGTGGGAAAGTTGTGCTACATCTTGCAAACACATTTGGAAACCATATCGTGTGCTATAAATGTAAGATACTGTGTAACCAGGTCATTGTGCTAAGTAAAGCTTCTAAGTTAACTAGATGGAACTCTTTCCAATCACTCGGAGATGGTAGAACAATCAAATCTAAGCCTTGGGATTAACACATGCAACTTTGTCGGCCCGCTTCATGTTCATCTTTGTTCTAAAGTGTATTACTGTAGTTTTACACGTTTGAGATTTTTCAAAAAATGATCTTAAGAATGCAATTTCAGGGTGAAGAAATATGTTTGGTAAATCTACACAGAGAGTTTAAAGGAAGAAGAGACAGTGCATTCATTTTATATACTGTTCCATTGATTTATGTGCTGATGTTTGATTCTCATCATTAGAAAAGCAGAAGCCAAATGAAAGCATTTCTTCACACCATTTCTTCTCCTTATTACAACTTGACGCAGACTTTTCACCATGCTCATTCTTCTTAAAATTTTTGTTTATTGACTTTTTAGAGAGAGAGAGAGACATCAGTCAATCTGTTGTTCTACTAATTTATGCATTGTCGGTTGCTTCTTATATGTGCCCTCACCTGGGATGGACTCTTAATTCCTTCTTTAGAGAAGGAAGGCTAGAGCCAAAATTAATTTGTAAGGACACCTTTGATTTAAGAAAGAATATGCAAGTCTATATAAATTCTTTTGAATTTTTATCCAAGACAGGGAAAGAATGGTAGGGAAACTTCAAGGCAAGCTTCCTCAGAATGGTTATTTTTTTCACATTAGTCTATTTTAGCAGTACTGTTGTGAGATGACACAAAAATCCCATATAATCTATTCATATAAGGGGGGCAAAAATGGTTTACAGTTGTGAGTATAAAAGTTTATTCTTGCATTATTACATATTAATAATTGTATAATTTTCATACAAACAACTATAAACCTACATTTGCCCCACCCTGTATAGAAAATAATTTTTCTCCTTTAAATTTCTGAGTTGGGTTGGAGAAGAGAAGTTGCTTGCTTAAATAGATACCAATTTCATACACAAAGAAGATAACCAGTATAATTAGATACATAATCTGATAACAAAGAGATAATAGAATAACTAAAAAAAAAAAAAGATAGCAAACCATTAAAAAATATAACAAGTAAAGAAAGCTCAACCAGCCAAAACCGGCTTGGCTCAGTGGATAGAGCGTCGGCCTACGGACTGAAGGGTCCCGGGTTT
>NW_006287829.1:1596430-1602332 GCF_000327345.1 Myotis davidii | reverse complement strand
TCGATGTTTCTAACTCTCTATCCCTCTCCCTTCCTCTCTGTAAAAAATCAATAAAATATATTTTAAAAAAGAAAGAAAGCTCAACCAAAGAAAAATGAGCAAGGTAAATATTCTATTTTTTGCTTTGGGTTTTTTCTCTACATCTCACATGACATAATTATTTTTGTCTCTAAGTTTTTAAAATTTGTCATTGCTGTAGATGAAAACAAACAAACAAACAAACATTGCCTTTACAGAGATACATTTTGACTTAGAATTAATTTTATCTTAAAAATGTGAAAATTCTCTGAAAAAAATCAGTCTTAATGATAATAAGTTCTCCTACATTTACGATTTAAAAGTCAGCTAGCTGTCTCAGGAATTATTTTGATGAGACTGAAGAACTCAAGTTCCATCCATTATAAGGCAAAGAAATAAGACAGGTATGCACCTGCCCCCAAACCAACAATTGCTACAGCATTATTTTCCTTACTGCATCTTAATTTAGCAGAAATCAAGCCGTTTTCAAACAAACTGGTACATATATCCATTCACTGCTCGTCCAATCAAAACTGAATTAGCTGTCGACAGAGAAGCACACTTACAAGTGTGAAACCATTTGACCATGTTATATTTTAATTTGCAGAGACAAAAATGACAAGCAATTTATTTACATAAAACTGTACAAAAGCAAATTAAATTATGTAAAGTATTTCATAAATAGTTGGACGAGTGTTTTAATACATTTCGCCATGTTTAGCATAGTTGCGTGCATAGTGACTCATAATAAACGATGATAAATTGTTCTCTGCTTCACTATCAACATCCAAGTAGCAGAACAATAGTCAATGGTGAACATTACAAACAGATCGTACCACACTGAATGTAAGTGCTTAAAATGTAGGAAAAAGTCCTCTGAAAGTAAACCCTAGGTAGCTGGGAAAATGATCCCTTCCTCCAGATGTTACATACACCTCTGCCTGGGTCACAACAGACCAGCTCCATGATACTCATGCTCATCTTCACGTTTTATGTCCCCCTTAAGGACACAATGTACATTTATCACTGATAACAATATACGGAAAACTACTTAGGTCTTGAGATTTCTCATGACTGTTTCAGAATGGCTGTTGGATTCTTGGCAGTTTCTTCTGCTCTGTGTGTTTTACTTTCCTATTCTCTTATAAATCACCTTTCTAGAGTGAGTCTCAGCCAGACACGGTCAGTCCCATCTTAGTTCCTCTTTCCATAAAAATAATGCCTCCCTTGTGTTCTGAAACTCAGGCAGCAGGCCAGTCGCAAACCATACAGAAATGATATCTGGAGGTTCATAATGGTTTCAGATCGAAGCTACAGACGTTTTAAAACACATAAATTTATATAGTTACTCATTAATTTATAAATGTGTCCTAATGTATAGTGCATGCAGAGTTCACTTGAGATCCTTGTGTACAGAAAACAAGTATGGTTGATATCCTGTATAACCAAAACCGAACAGCAGCTAACAGAAAAATAACAACAAGAAGGAAATCAAGAATAGAAATTCGAAATCAATATTTTATCTTGCAGGATGGACTGATTTCACCCCTGATAACATCTTCCTGTGTTACTATGACAATAAATGCTTTAGCCTTCTCGTCAGAAATAAGCAGTCCATAGTAACGTCTTAATTTTGTTGGATGGATGAACGATAGCTAAGACTGGTCCATTATCTGAGTTTGTCAGAAGGCAAATTTTTAATATATTATTTATTATTTTCAGAAAATAAACATGGATAAATATACAGGATCAAAAAAGTTGGGAATAGCCCATTTCCCCTCATTGTCCAAACCCAACAACCATTTGTTTTTTTTGTTTTTTTTTACCATAACAACAGGTATAAAAGGCACAGTTGCTTATTTTGCATTCACTCATTTATTTATTTATATTTTTTGTTTCCTTTTTAAATTTTTTTTTTCAAAAGCACTCTATATATGGAGTGGCACCATATTTAACCTATTCAAAATAAAAGTCATACAAACACAAAATATATTTCTGTGTCATGCCAGCTCATTGTATAATAAACATGTTATGATAGCTAATTCTACTAGAATTACTGCGAATACTTACAGTACATGGAATTTTATTCTTTCACACCCATTTTAGTTCTAAAGAGAGGCTCACGAGTTAAATGACAATGACATATCTGTCCTGAATGTGGTGCAAATGTCATTGGGGAATGTGAATCCGATTAATCTGAAGGTCCATATGACCTGTATTAGCTTTATAGACAACAGAAGGGTTTTAAGATAGAGTGAAATGAGCTATCTAATGGTTTCAAGTGTCTTGTGATAGAAAGAAAAAAAATGCATTTAAAAAGTTTGAACACCTGTGTTATGCAATTATTTCCTGTAGCGTGCAAGAAAAATATGTATACATTTCATAAGTATCTTTAGAAGTATTTTGTCTTAATAGGTACTTACAGATTATACAAGGCAGAACTGCTTTGATGCAGTTTCCTAACAAATTACTAGAATTGCATCTCTCCATAATGTAAAGAATAATCAACATGAACATGTTCAATTATTGATATTTTAGTCCAATGTTTTTTTGTTTCAATTACACATCCTCTTTCATCCTATTATACACAAACTAACATCAAAATAAAAACTTCACTTAAAAAAATCATAAGAAAATGAGCCCCAAAAGAACACCCCACCAAACAGAGAAGTGATTTTCAAAGATAAGCATTTTGATGACCTATAGTGAATTAACAACCTATATTCCAGGCTGCTTCACTTTATAGCCTAAGAAATTCTGCACAGCATGAAACTGCCCAAAGCTACGTGGTTTCTACAGTTTGCTAGAGAGCCATTAAGGCTATGCCTTCACCAGGTTACAGACATTCAGTGATGGGGACTTAGTTCTCCTCCCCTGTGGTCCCCTATTTTGTCCCTAGATTGTCACTTCTGTCTGAATGCCCCAGCTCAATTTCCAATTGCATGAAATCATCCTCTATACAGCAAGTGACTCAAAAATCTGCATATTCTGTGTCTTTATATTACATTGAGGAAAAAAATGCATATTTTTTCAACTTGAGATGTACATATTGTGAGACATGGTGCTGCCCAGAACTCATCTCTTCCATGTGCAATCTGGATTTGTTTTAAGACACATATTAAATGACGTTCAAATTGCATTAGTGACAAAGTCAATTAGGGTGTCGTCTTGTTTCAATGCTGTCAATTTCAAACTAGTGTGATACTGCACGGGATTCAAAATTAATGCACTGTTATATAAAAGTGGGCACTGAACACATAAAAAAAGCAACTGGTAATTTGAAATGTTGCTAATTGAGACCAGCAAGCATAACCCATCTTCCAAAATGATAATAGTGAACTTAATTCATCAGCCTGCATGCCAATGTATCTTTCTTTCACTCCTTACCAACAAACATGATTTTAAGAAGTAGAATCTTCCCTGATAGTGTCTTTTGAAACTAAACCTGAATTTCAACTAATTGCCTATGATAATACCAAAAATACGTCTCATTAATTTTCACTTTTGAACTTTCAAAGAAAATCCATTTTAGAAAGAAAATGCATGTTTTCTGGGGCTGGAGACAATGTAAAATAAACGAGTGTTTGAGCGTTTCTGTGCAAGAATGGGTTCGGTTGCTTTTGTTGCTTAATGGATTTCCAAGTCACGACCAAATCTACTTCATGAATTCCCTGATCTGCTGTACGATCTTTGGCCTTTTAATGACACAATTGTTCCAGTTCCTTGATATTAGTGATGCTTTTCTGAAAAATATACCTATAATGTTTACAAATTATAATTAGTGTAATTGACACATGTGGTCAAGACTGTGTGTATGATTAGAATATCCAATGAAGGTATGGAACTGAAGTTGACGTTCCTGGCTTGAAAAGAACTACCTAGGCCAACTTTGGGACTGCACTCTCTGACTGGGTGTTGTTTCGCTCTCAGTCTTTGATGGAATATTAAAGTCGTGATTTTCCAAACGTGCTTCTTAGAGAGCCCCGTTTAGAAGACTGTGCCTTTAGTGGGACTCGATCATTTTTGAGAGACTGCCTTTCCCAATGATCAATCCGATTCAGATACTATGTTTAAAATATATATTTGACTTCTTCTACCTCTTTTGACCAGTCAGATGACAGCTGAACGAAATCAAAGTGACTAAAATCATGCTTGCGCTTAGGGATGATGGGAGTGTGTTGTGTTCTGCTAATCAGGCTTATTACCAATGAAGAAACTTGCAACCATCTTTTTTTTTTTTCTTTTTTCTTTTTTGGAGGGTGGTGGGAAGAGGGTGAGCAGGTGCTGGGAATCAGTGAGGGGGTCAGACATGCAAGTCACAAGGATGGTTTCTACATTGTACATTACGATCAGGCTAACAGTACCCCTAGAGGCCTGGTCTGGAGGCGGGAGTGGCGCGCAGAGCTTTGTCTCTTTGGTAGCCCCCTTTTTCTAATGAACCGCTTTTGCTCTGTAAGGTAGGTTCCTTGCCCCTCGTTCTCCTCCTGTGAAGAGAACTCTGCTGTGGCTTTCTCAGCGCCTACAGGTACACTTCTCTTCTAGTGAGAGTGCTGACAGGAGATGGCTTGTACTCCCCTGTTTTGGTGAGGGGGATATCCTCAGGGTTGGCTTCCTCATTCTTGCTGAAACTAGCTGCGCTGAAGGTCTCATAGGATGAGGTCAACTTTTTGTTCAGGAGGTTTCTGTTGCGGTCACCCATGAGGGCGGCCTCGCCATTGGCCAGCTTCTCCTGGCTCCCTCGTTCATCCACAGGCATGAAGGTGGACAGTTTGGGCTGGCTCTTCTTCCTCTCCGGGGAGGTGCGGACCGGCATCCAGCAGGAGTCCGAGTGGCCGTACTCGTCACACTCACGGGTGCACTTCCCAGTCAGGGCTACATCTGGAAGAGGTCTTGAATCTGAAATTCAAGGACAGGGAGCCATTAAAGTTGGGCCTTCCTCAACAGGCTTTCCTCATCTGTATGCAATTGGAGGGGGAATATATGAATGAATGAATGAATGAATGAATACATATATACACATACATACATATAGTCTGTTCCCTTCTTTAAACACCCTGCAGTTCATTGTCCCACAGAACAGTTTTCATTTCATGTCCATTAAAGATAAGGTTTTGCAAAAACTGATCAATTTAATTGTGTGGAAGTCAGGAATTCATGCATCTGTTAACAGGACAGGGATAGAAATAAATAAAGTACATATGGGTATTTGTATAGGTATACCTTTTTCCACATGCATAAGGAAAGTTATTAAATCCAAATATATAATATTCTGTATTTGTAAATTATCCCAGGAATCATGCACTTTTGCCAAATGGATTCTGTCCTGCTTATGCATTATTCATAGAATGCAAATATGCAAAACCTGAAATTTAAAATACATTCTAAAACATCAGGGTGACTCAGAAGTAGAACCTAAATTGACAGCACATGATGTGGTAAAAAAAAGTAAAAAAAAAATCCAAGTTCAAGTAGGTTATGGGTGTGAGCATACTAACAATATCATCACTTCTCCCACCCTAGCCCACCAATCCCCCACCATGTCACCATGTCAAATGACCTAATATATACAATATATACGTGCTGTAGGATAATCCTCTGAGTGTTCACACAGAAATACATTTGTAAAGGTGCTTGCTAAATGAAATATTATGTGAAATGCAATGTATCGGGTATATATATATTGTCAAGCTCTTAGAGTTTTGATGAAATTGCGCTCACTCCTAATTAATGGTATTGTTGCCTAGTGAAATGGAAAATGTCTTCTATTTCTGTAAGGCTAAGTCATATGTAGAGAGTTCTTAGGAATTAGGCTTAAAGATGGCAGTTAAGAATTACATATACGTGTAATTAAAACCATTATGTGTGTCTGTCTTTGGAGAATAGT
>NW_006287829.1:1574197-1596384 GCF_000327345.1 Myotis davidii | reverse complement strand
AACAGACTTTGCTTTTGTTTGAGAAAGAGAGAGTGAGAGAGAAAAAAAAAACACCTGCTCTACCCAACAGATCTTAAGAAAATACCCTATGGGGTTTTATCTACTATATTTTATAGTTTATTTTGTTGTCAAACAGACAAACATAGCATGACTGCTCTGATTTATATCATATCATATCATTTTGTTACAAGGCTTGGGACTTAAGACTGATGTTTTTTGACCTCTGCATATATATTCACAACAAATGGAATTAGTGAGATTTAAATATACATAATCCCCGTAGCTTCAGTTTAAAATAGAAGAGGAAGTTGCATAAATTATCCCAAATATATTTGTATTTTCTGCTTTTGTCTCTCCCAGTGCTTCTCAACCTTCCTAATGTCGCGACCCTTTAATACAGTTCCTCATGTTGTGGTGACCCCCAACCATAAAATTATTTTCGTTGCTATTTCATAACTGTAATTTTGCTACTGTTATGAATCGTAATGTAAATATCTGATATGCAGGATGTATTTTCAGGGTTCACGACACACAGGTTGAGAACCGCTGCTCCACACCATCCCCTGTAGTTTAACATTATACTCCTATTTTGGCAATCATTTGTATAGGATTTTTACAAGTGTTCCTCCGCCAAATCTCCTGTATAAGGCAGTTCAGTGTTGCGAGCAATTTTTCCTTCTGAGATGGATAACTGAAATCTTGACGTTTGTCAGCCCATTGATTTTTGAACCACTGTGGCCCGGGATTTTTATATTGTGTGCTGAGAGTTCCACAAAGAAATGCCAGTGTTCTTTAAAGGAAATCTAGAATACTCCCAAAGGTAAAATGCAAAGGTAATCGTATTTTGTAGCTGTGCATACTGCTATTTGACTTCTAAGTGGGTGGATCCTATTCATTGTATCATCAAATGAAAAAGCAGTTTCTTATTCATTTCCTTACGCTAAATTCCCTCTGTAGTCTCTCAAACACATATTTTAGATGCATTTTAAAAAAATCAAACGAATGACAAATTTTATGGATTTTTTTTTTTTTGTAATCTAGTTAGTTTGGATGAGCAAACTGTGAGTTCTTAGAGAATAGTTCCCATCTTGGGTTACTTTGTTTACCTGAAGCTAACCTAAACACTTTGAAATAGGGAAGAAAAAAAAAGCCTTACACAAACACACAGGGTAAGATCAGGCTACTTTTTACTTTAAACATTCCTTTTTTTTTCTTCACTATTTTAATGTGTTAAAACGTTTCCTTCTGCTTTTCTGATAGTGCCTAGCAAGGAATTTAGCTACCAAAATAGGAACACATCTCTGTGTCATCTCCTGTAGAAAAGACCTAGAATGGTCTGCAACCATGTCTCTAAGTTCACTTAAGTCTCATACAACGCGTCACTTTACTTACTGCTTTGGGCATTAATGTGTGTTACGGTTTGAAATTCACATCACCTCATTTTTTTCCTTTGTTTGAGATGAATTTAGAGACAGCTCAGCCAGTTGTTAATACGCTATCAACTCTTCTTATCCTGTTAACATGTGTACTTGACGTCCCTGTAGCTCATAAGAAATCATATTCATTTAGGTTGAGTCAATTTCTAATCAGCTAGAAGTGAGATACCCTTCAATGCCTTCCCTTAGCATTTACTTCGTAGTCCAGGTTCCTTCCTGCTAACACTGATTTCCGCTTATTGCTGTTAATGAGAAACAGCTCATCTCCTCTGCCATCAGCCCCAAGCGTGGCTGCCACATCTCTATCCAGCAAGCATGCCTTTTAATAAGGATCTCCTGTCATTTCCAAAGTCAAACTCTTGATTGGGGACCACACTGGAAGTTGACAAGCCTAATTGGCTGAAATATGTTGCAGTGTTTGTCATCAAATTTGGAAAATAATCAAGAAAGGCTAGAAGAGATTCATCAGGAGCATGCAGATCTTCCGAGCTTGATGATTCAAACAAATCCTCAAAAGATATGCCAATGATGAACAAACGCAGTTTGTGTTACGATGCAATTTATTAAAAGGAAGGCCTGAGTGGAGTAGTATCTTTCTGTGTTTGTATATTTTCTCATTGTGATTATGTAAGTATATTGCATAAACCTTTAAAAGCATGAAGGTTATATAAGGTCTTACAGAATCATCAAATACACTTCTTTTCATAAAATGCATATCGTAAAATGTCTTATTTTTGGTGGGTTTATAGACCTTCCACAACAAGTAATCCTTAGTCTTTCATGCTTTCACTGAAGGATGTGCTTTTCATATCTGAGAACTTTATTTCATGCTTTTGTCTTCTATTATTCCCTTTTACTTTGAAAGACTAAAGATGGAAAACAGTTAGTTACATCTCTTGTTACTGGGCATGGAGTAAGTCAGTTAAACATGCAAGATGGTCTATATTGAAATATAATGGTATTGTCTGTCAGCAGTTACACAGCTCAGTCAGCTCCTCAAAGCCCACCCCAACTCAATCCTATCATCCCCGAGAAGACTGGAAGTAGAAAAGGCATTCATTAGACCCTGTCACTGCTTTTAGCATTGTGTTCTCTATTCTTTCCTAGTTATGCTTTTACTATAATCTTCAAGACATTCTGAAGAATTAAAGTCTTTTCTTAGATATAAAGTTAACATCCCCCTTGAAAAATGGTTTTAAGCCATCATTAATAACAGTCACTCTAAAAACAACTTATATAAAGCACTTTGCACACTTCATGTCTTTTACTTATTATCATAACCAAAAAGCCAGGAGGATCGAAGCAGTGAGGGGTCCAGTCTATGAGGGAGCTGAGGTCAAAGAATAAGTGTTTTGTCTTTTGCTTTATTGCGCCTTCTTAAAATATAACAACTGAAATATTTAGAGGTCAATTACAGGCATACAAAAAAACTATAGTCTCTAAAGGAAGAGAAAAACATATCAGAACAGCACAGGAAATAGATACCACAAAGTCATAGATTTTACTACTTAATTAAAAATGTGGCACAACCTTCCTAAAACTATATATTTCCTAAAGTAAAATACATTATAACTAGTGTAAGACATCAAGTTCTTTCTCTAAAAAGATGTATATTTGTTCTGAAAATGCGTAGATGAGAGGCTAATGGGAAGATGCTGCTACCATCACCTCAACAAGAAGCGACAGACAGACAAAATGTGGAAGATTCATTAGAAATAACAAGGAAAGCCAAGATTCAGAGAGGCATTTAATGTTTCCAGAAACTGTCCTACATGATTCAGAAACCATTAGGGGCATCGTTATTATAGGAAAGCACTGGAATCGTTTACACAGCTCTACATGACTTAGGGTTTTCATACTCTTGAGTTATGCATTCTGCTAGAATCCTGGGCACACACTCCACTTCAGGCCCTTGGTTTGGGACGGAAGATACAAGGATATTTCTGTTTCCTAAGAGAAGGCATAAATATGTAGCATTTAATGTTAAAATATTTCTGATGAATTTTTTTAAAAAAACTCAGATACTTAAAGTTTATATACACCCCTTTGCTTATTTGTTTAATATATAAATTACTGAATTCTCATATTCCTAAGAGAAGGCATAAATATGTAGCATTTAGTGTTAAAATATTTCTGATGAATTTTTTTTAAAAACTCAGATACTTAAAGTTTATATACATCCTTTGCTTATTTGCTTAATATATAAATTACTGAATTCTCCTAACATCTATAATAATAAAAGCGTAATATACTAATTAGACCAGAACGTCCTTCCAGATGACCTGGATGAAGCTGGGGCTGCAAGGGAAACCTGGGTCCTGGGTGCCAGAGGGAAGCTGGTGCCGGGAAGGAAGGCCTACTCTTGCATGAATTTCATGCATCGGGCCTCTAGTCTGAAATAAAAGGGTTGTTAGTCAACATGTAGGCATCCCAGGTATTCACATCATCCTACAATCTGTTCAAAATTTTTCAAATGAAAAATTATGATATTCTATTCTTTTGGGGAGGAAAAATATATATGGGCAACTTTTTTCCTTTCTAAATTATTTATTTTTTCCTTTTCTACTCCCAACTTCCTGTCATATGACTTCTTTTTCCAGAGGCAACCCTAGATTCTGGTGAGATTTGGTGGACTATGAAAAAACTTTTATGAAAGAAAATAATTGGCAATGGTTTTCCAACAAATATTTAAACATTTACCTTTTTTAGTTCAAATAAAAATATCTTGTAAGGGTTAAATAAAATGCTTTATTTTAAAACAGCTGTCAGAAAATGATTTCTGTGTTGCAAGTTTGATCCCAGGCCCGTCTAGCCATGTGTGGGAGGCAACAAATCAACGTGTTTCTCTCACATTGATGTTTCTCTCTCTCTCTTCCTCTCTCTCTCCCCTCTTCCACTCTCTCTAGAAATAAGTGGGGGAAAAAAAAGTATCCTTGGTTGAGGGTTCACAATAACAACAAAATTAGTTACTTCAGATGCACCATCCCTTATCCATAATTTAGTAATCAAAAAATCTTGGAGCCGAAACCGGTTTGGCTCAGTGGATAGAGCGTCGGTTTGCGGACTGAAGGGTCCCAGGTTCGATTCCGGTCAAGGGCATGTACATGGGTTGCGGGCACATCCCCAGTGGGGAGTGTGCAGGAGGCAGCTGATCAATGTTTCTCTCTCATCGATGTTTCTAACTCTCTCTCTCTCTCCCTTCCTCTCTGTAAAAAATCAATAAAATATATTTAAAAAAAAATCTTGGAAACCAAAAGTTATTTTTTTACAAAAATTTACAACAAAACCGGTCTTCAATACAAGGCTATTTTTCCTCTTTATTAAATTTACATAGTCTGAATATTTATGTTTCATTATGGAAATAGTATATTTAATTAGGGACTCCATATCATACTCTTCTGTATGCTTAAAAATAATATATGAAACATGCATATTTTCTAAAACATGAAGGATTCTGAATTTTGAGATATACTTTGGCCCCAAGGGATTTGAATAAGTTATTTTGTAATTAATACCAACCATCAATCCTAAGAACACATATTTTGAGTAACTTTTCCAGGGGTACTAATGGGTTTATGCCGATAGAGTTGCAATGGACCAGAGCTACCGCCCATTTAGGAAAATGCACTGGCCACCATGTCCTGGTTACTTTAAGCCCGGGATCTCCTAATACTTAACACTTAGTAAGACTTTGCCAACGAAGACTGATTCAGTCTGTGTTATTATGTTTGCTCAAAACTAAAGGGCAAATACTCTATTATTTGCAGTTATCTTTACAACCTAAACAGATCAACCTCACAATTAATCATTTTCACTTGAAAAAAAAAAAAAGTGGTTTGCGGGCTTGCTATCTTATCTTGCCTGACACAAGAAGGAGTTCCATTTTAACGATATGTCAGAAATTAGCAGTAAACTAACCTAAGACTAAGAGGTTGAGTATCAATGAAGAGAAAAAAAAGCAAGGCAAATCCTAAAATGCCCTGCATTCCTCATACATCAAAAATACTGAAACAAGCCATTCAGCACACAAGCAATGCAGATTTCATAACAAAGGTATGTGTGTGATTGTTGTACATTGCAACATGAGCACAGAAATCCCTCTAATCTCCTTATATGCCCCCTTCACAATGTGACCACTGCTCCTGCCCTCTCCATGGGATGCTAGTCCTGCTGCCTTCAAGCTGCCTGGCTTTGACCACTACAATGTAGCAGAAATAACCCTGTGCTATTTCCAGACTGGGTCTCCAGAGGCCTAACAGCTCCTGCTTTTGCCCTTAGAACCTGGGACCTCGATCCTGAGAGAGCACGATCTAGTTTCTTTGAAGATCAAATGCTGTTTGAGGAAGAGTTTCAGCTGTCCCAGCAGAGCCTACCCGCAGCCAGCGCTCCAGGTGAATACGGCCAAATGAATGAGCAAAACCAGCTGAAGGACTGCAGCCGATCTACAGAAATGTGCCGAATGATACATCTTTGCTCTTTGCCGCCCCCAAGTTGTGCCCGTTTGTTTGTGTTTGTTTGGGGGTGGGGCAGGGAGTGGGGAGTATTGAAGCAGTAATACATCACTGAGCGAATGATCATGAATGTATTGTATTATCTGCAATGAACAAATGGCTCCAAACAACAGCTTGAGGTCTGAAAACAATATATTCTACTTCTTTTATGGCTCCTTATTACAAGTAAGAAACTGACCGATATTCCTGAAAGTAGAACACTTTAAAAGAACATTTTTAATGATTAAGCACATTTAAATATATTTTTATTGACTTAAGAGAGGAAGGGGGAGAGGGGGGAGAGAGAGAGATAGAAACATCAATGAGGAGAAAGACTCATTGATTGACTACTTCCTGACCTGGAATGGAACCATGACTTCTGGTTCATAGGTCGATGCTCAACCACGGAGCCACGCAGGCCAGCCAAGAGATTAAGCACATTTAAATAAGAAGTTCAAGCTGAGGGCTACCACGGAAAATTCTGGAAATTCTGGTCTTGTGATTGCAGGATTGTACTGTGTTAAACCTGCCAGTGCTCTAGTTCAGGCTGACACGCCAAGACAATATCACAATGTTTAAACATGTTTGAAAGCATCAGCAGCTTTCCTCCATACCTTAGGCTAAACTCAGCTAAATAGCAATTGAATGTCTCTCAAGAAGCCTGTCCTGCCCCGAGCTGAGACACTGTCACTGTGAATGCGGCATTATCACACACCGCGGGGACCTTGCAGACCCGCACGCCACGTCTCGGGCAGTCTTGCTGAATCAACTCAAACACGAATCTGCTGGTTGGCACGTGAAAACTGCATGACAGCAGAAAAACGGAGGGTGACTGCTTGGGAGCAATAAGTTTATGCACATCGGAGATGCGGCTTCACTTTGATTTCTCTCTCCGCCTACTCAAAATTTGAGGCAGTGGTGAAGGCCGTGCTATGGGAGCAGAATAGAAGGAGAGGAAGTGCGGGAAATAGGAAGTCACTCCAATATTGATCAAAGGAGTTGATAAAATCCAGAAACAGACTGGGGACCTTTATTTCACAAGTAAGCAATTGATTATTCCACTGAAAGTAGAACCACTTCTGGGTTGTTTTTTTGGTAATTCATATTTATTTACTACTTTAATAATCATAACTTTCATGATTTTCCTTCTAGTCTCTTGGGTTTTCTTATTCTGGAAATTATTTGCTTAGAATGTCATAGCCTTTAATAATCTGATGAAAACTAAAGTATTGCCTTTCTCCATGAATGCTGATAAGTACCCAAATTTGTATAAAATTTCAGTGGATTTCAAGATACCTGAGTTAAAGTTGGAAGTTTATACTTTGAACCACCTGGTGAATGGGAGATGGAAAGCTGTATTTTTATACTTTGTGTTTTTTTTGTTTTGTTTTTTGTGTGTGTGTGTGTTTTTATCTCTCTTAGAATTAGAATGAAAAGTTAAGAAATAGTCTGGCCCCTCTGGCTCAGTGGTTGAGTGTTGATTCTCAGTCAGGGCACATGCCCAGCTTTTGTGCTCGATCCCCAGTAGGGGGTGTGCAGGAGCCAGCTGATCAATGATTCTCTCTCATCATTGGCATTTCTACCTCTCCCTCCCTCTTCCTTCCTCTCTGAAATCAATAAAAAAACAACAACACATATATAAATATATTTTAAAAAGAAATATTTAACCATTCAACAACCATCCTTGAAAAATATAAATTACATGTTGTAAACTAATTACCCTTTAAACAGTGACAAAAAGATTTTAAAAAATATATAAAATATATATTTAGAAGTAATGAATATAATTTAGGTTTGATAATTAATTTTTTATGTAGGTCATTTGAAGCCCAAATCTAAAAGCTTTCAGAACTTATAAGGCTTTGTACAAACAGCAAATTAATGTTCAGACATGGATTTAACTGTGCTGAGCACCAATTTAAAAATGTTTCCTTTCCTAAAAACTACATCCAGAATTTGCTTCAAACCAGTGTATTGCATTGCTAGCAATGTATTTATCATAAGAAGAGAGATAAATTGATGAATTCTTGTAATCATGAAAGATTATACAAAAATAAAAATGTCCACATGAGGTGTTTTGTTTGTTTCTTTTTCTTTTCTTTCTTTTTTTTAGTTCATAAGATGGGTTAGTCACTATCTGTTGGTTTCACTGTAAAGTATCAGCTACAGTGGGTACCACTCTAGTTGCAAGTATCAATTTAAAGCCACTGTCCAGTAATGGTCCCAAATCTTCAACATTTTTATTATTGGCCATAATGTGTAGAATGGATATCTCATAATAAATATCAATATTGCCTGTAGGAATGGATGTTTATTCGAAAAGTAGTACATAAAGTCTCTATTCACTGTAAAAATATTATTGTTTGGCTTGTATTCTTCAAGGCAGTACCCATTTTATCTTTGCTTTCCTACATAACAAAAAAAGGAAAACTGAAATATTTCCATTACTAGATAATATTTTCTCAAATTTTCTTTTCTCCAATAAAACAATGGAAAAACATTTTTTAAGTAAATGAGAAGTTAAACACTCCTGTAATAAGTAGCCAGTATTATATATCTAAATACTTAATGCAAATATGTTAATATTACAAGTTAATTCCGTATTTGGGGTTGTGTTAAGGAGGAAGAGAAACAATGCAGTAGCCGTATATGATATAAGGTTTTCTAGGTACTTTTCTATGTATTATTTTATGTGAAAGTCTAAAATGAACTACGTTAAAGCTCAAATCATGCATAAAATAGAAATGTAATTACTTTGTACAGAGAGGCAAATCATTGTAATTAAAATGTGCTGAAGGAGTAAATTAATTTTTTTTTAATGTGGCAAAAATCACGGTACCCGTTCATTTTCTCCTTTAGTGTAGGGATCCTGAGGAACTATACAATTATTCTAACGATATGGCCATTTTCAAAACACGTTATCAAACTTTTTGCATGGGATTACCTATTGAAAGGTTTCACAGGTCATACAGAAAGGCCGATCCGGTGGGAAAGGCTCCTATGATAATAACAAGCTGTGTGTTAACAGAATTCCAGCCGTTGCTCTGATGTGGGAGAAAGACAAAGAGTTCCAGCTTTTGTTCCCTACTAAGGACAATTTCATGAAAGCATTGAGTTCTGACATGCTATTGAGAGATGAGGCTCTGAAAGCTTTTGGTAGGAGCTGCAAAACCATTTCTGGGGAGAGTTTGAAAGCAGTGGAATGCAGACCCCTACCTCTAGTCAATAAGTTGCTCAGTTGAAACTAAAATTGGCAATCACAATTAGCACCAAAAGAGTGTTAGAGTTTGGGAGTGCAGAGCAGTGTTTAAAAAAGAGAAAAAGGAACAGGAAGGAAATGACCTCTGGTGACTAGCAAACAGGACTCAATGAGTGAGTAAAGTGGAGAAATCAATGAAGCAACGCTGGATCCGTTGGCTTCATTGATTTCTGCTGCTCATTGGAATGCTTTGCTTTATTTACTTCCGAGATCTTCGGCGAGTGGCAGTGTCACTGTTGAACCTCCCCTGGAGCCTGTGATGGGCAGAGACACGGGCTCTGGAGCTCCTCATGCCTGCATCACACCTGCCCATGCTACATGGCTGACACTTCAGGGCCTGTCCTCACACTGCTCGCACTCATGCCGTTCCCACAACCTTGCTGTGGTGGGCAGGGTAATGGTGCTCCGTAAAGATGTCTACCTTCTAATCCTCAGAGCCTGTGAACATGTTAGGTTACGTGGCAAAGGGGAATTAAGGTCTCAGATGCTATTAAGGTTGTTAATGAATGCATTTTAAAATAGGGAGATCATAGGGGTCTAGGCTCCAAACCAGGAAATGTGGGCAGGATCTCAAAACTGGAAAAGGCCAGGAAACAGACTTTCCCTTCAAGCCTCTAGGACAAAATGCAACTCTGCTGACACTGATTTTAGCTTGGGGAGACCTATGTCACATTTCTGATCTACGTAACCGTAAGTGAATAGATTTTGTTGTTTTAAGACACTAAGTTTCTTTGCTCTTTTTAAAATGTATTTTTATTGATTTCAGAGAGGAAGAGAGAGGGAGAGAGAAATAGAAACATCAATGATAAGAGAAAATCACTGATCAGCTGCCTCATGCACACCGCCTACTGGGGATCGAGCCTGCAATCCGGGCATGTGCCCTTGACCGGAATTGAACTTGGGACCTTTCAGTCAACAGGCAATGCTCTATCCACTGGGCCAAACCAGCTAGGGGAAGACACTAAGTTTCTGGGAATTTGTTACAGTAGCAGTAGGAACATATTACACATTCCCAGCAATTTTCTGGTCAGAGGAAGGGACAGTGTAGACTTGGTGCATTTACTCATTCCTACCGGTATTTCATCCATTAGGGCAGTGGTCGGCAAACTCATTAGTCAACAGAGCCAAATATCAACAGGACAACGATTGAAATTTCTTTTGAGAGCCACATTTTTTAAACTTAAACTATCTAGGTAGGTTCACTGTTATTAACTTAATTAGGGTACTCCTAAGCTGGCCTTTGCTAAAAACGTCCTCAATCTGATTGAGGTACGTTCGCTGAGGTCGACCCCTTCCAACTCTCCCATCCACACTCGTCTTGTGTACTTGTTTCGTCCATCTCCTTTCGTTCATCCTCTCTATATGTCCAAACCATCTCAACATACCTTTCTCAATCCTCGACACTACATCTTCTTTCACTCCACAAAGTTCCCTGTACATGCACGCCCGCACGTGGCATTTTGTGGAAGAGCCACACTCAAGGGGCCAAAGAGCCGCATGTGGCTCGCGAGCCACGGTTTGCCGACCACTGCGTTAGGGGAAATGGCATGGACAAACTTTGATATTCAAAGTTTCCATTGAATTATGTTTACCTAAGTTTTCAGAATCCACTCGAGAATTTTCATGTTCCACATTTGAAAAATGTTCTACACCCTAGTATGTAATTGTCCACGTTGTTTGTTTACCGCCAATCAACAAAGTTCAATTTCTTTTTGTCCAGGAAACTGCTAACAGCTCATTTTTCTGAGTGACAACATCTTCCTCCCCGGGCCCTCAGTGATAGCTGTCTCTGAGGCTATTAACAAAGAAACCATTGGAAGCCGTTCTAAATTTGGGTAGTGTGATTCTCAAGAAGAGAAAAGACAGAAAGTGTGGCATGACATGTAAGAAGTGGAGACTGGTACCAGGACACAGCCCAAATAAGGCTTTTTAAATTTTTTATCAGATTTATGGTGCTTTTGTGACTTCTGGGATGTGTTAAGTGTCATGTTTGTTTATTTAACCTGTTTTCCTCCTAGTGGTGTGCAGGAAAGTGTCTAATAAAAAGCACCCGTAGGGTTATTTTAAGAATAGTAAGTACAGCCACCAGGCTCTCCCTAGTTTAACACCCTCTATTATACATTTCAGCATACATTTTAAATTCTGTATTTTCACACGGAAGGCCCTTGGGGATCTGGATCCTGCCTAGCTCTTAACCCTTATCTCTTTCCATTCCTATGTGCTCCCATTTGCCACTTCAACACACCTCACTAACGTAGTTGCCATTTTTAGGAAGCCTCTTGCTATTCCAGGTCTTGCTGATAGACCTGTGTTGCTTCCTCTGTCTACCCCCCACAAACCCTTCATGATGGAGTTTCGGGATGTCTCATGTAAGATTTGGCCTAACCAGGCTGTCCAATTCTGATTTTTCTTTGTATCTCCAGTCTTCACCCTATGTCTATCTCTATCACAGCATTTGATATCTTACACTGAAATCTGCTACCTATTCACGTGACTTTTCTGTAAAAGGTAACTCCTATGAACAGGATTCATAAATTACTTAACTGTGAACTCTGAATCCTAGCACCATGCCAGTCATGTACTCAATAAGCACCTTTTCAGAAGATGAATCAAGAACATGGTACAGAAACAGATTGCATGTCACCCTCGACAATTATGGATTATGTAGAACTTCAGGAGTGCTTCACGTGGAAGGATTATAATAACCTTTCTTCACTGTGAATGCAATGCAATTAGCCAAGCGGAGGAAGGGAAGGGCTTTGGTATGTGCAGATCTGAATGAACTCCATCACTCACTCTTTTTTTTTGTTGTTGGTTAATCCTCAACAGAGGATATTTTTCCATTGATTTTTAAAGAGAGTAGAAGAGAGGGGTCTGTCCTATAATCTCTCTAGTTAAGATTTGCTTTCTAACAGAACAATGAATTTGATTGAAATCTGTAGATATATTTCATAGAACAAAATGCAGTCCTCATATTCATTCTGGGGCAGGGGTGGGGTCAGTGTAGGTGCTAAGAAAAAGTCAAATGAGAAAATCCTATACTTAGTGGTCACAAGGCTACACATATGTACTAATTTGTTAAGTTTCTTTGCTTATGGATGGTATAAATTTTAAAAGATATTTTAGTGTTGCGAAGACCTGTGGCTTGAAGTTACATAAATCTTTCAATAATAAACTTGGAGAAAAAGTTATCTTTTGCTTATATACAGCTTGTATCATAGAAGAAAAATTTCAAAACGTGGAGTCATGAAGGGTAGGCGTTCCATGCAATAGAACAGATGAAAAGCAGAAAGTTCTCCTCTCATTCTTGTACATAATATGGGTGTGTCCTAATGGGAACTATCACAGGCAATGGGCCAACCTATTTCAGTTCAACACATTTTATTTTGTCTTTGGTAGCAACCTGATGGATGTTAAATAAGTAGCATCATGGGCATTCTATTTTTATTTTATCTTTTAAAGTTTTCTATTACCATTTATCCCCTCTATATATTCTTCCACCCACATCCATCCCCCACCCCTACTCCTGAAATCACCACACTGTTGTCCATGTCCAGGATCATGGGCGTTTTAGATCAGTGATTTCAGAACTAAGGGTCATGATCCACTAGTTGGTGGTTGAACCCACTGAGGCAGTTAATCATTTCACAACATGGTCACATTATTTTGTGAAAATGTGGTTGAATTTTTAAATATATGTCTATATATTTATATGTGTGCACTTGGTTCCTATATAAAATGAATTTTTAAGTTCTGAGTCACACTGAAAAAGATTAAAAGCCTATCATTGAAATTGTATCACATGGAAATCTGTGTGTTCTTGGCTATTTCTGAGAAAGCTATATATTATATGATATTTAATAAAAAATGTGATGATAATATACTCACAATGTCATGTAAATTTTGAATTGTACTTTTAGCTGTCATTTCAAATTGTACTTCAGAGACTAAATTTTATCCTTTTAAAAAGGAATTTAGATACCTCAAGAATGAGAGTTAGTCACAGCCTCAACAACCACTTCAGGAAGTCTACTGTAAATATAATTTCTTACCTTGAGACATTCTGAATTTATAGTTAATTCCCTCTAGATTCCAATTTTCTAGAATTACATGTAATTGTCATGAGCCTTCTCATAATCCACTTAAATCCTGATAGATTTTGATTTATTTCAATCAGCAAAATGGCAACAGACCCTTTAAAAAAGAACTCAAGGTGACTTCTTAAAGTCCTATAGACATTAGAATGTAGGACACACTATGCCATCTAATTGTGCTGCTGGTCTAATGCCTAAGTATTAATCTGTCACATTGTCAAATTACATACTGTTAATTTTTTTTTTTTTTTTTTTTTTTAGTAAAACATGTCTGCACTTAACTAACTGATAGTGTAAAAAATTCAGGAGTGTAATTAGCATGTCATCTTTTCCACCGATGACTTAAGGAAAGCATGAATCAGAGCTTAACAATCAGCATAATTTCATAGAGAATCGTGGCAAAATTATGAGACGGCAACAATTCAAAGAAAGGGAGTATAGTGAGATTAGCAGACGGTGACGATCAACTATCTCCACCATCTGCCACACATGCTCTTTATTTAATTCTCTTTTTTTTCTCAATGTTTTCAGCTTTGATTTTGCCAGCAGTGGGCATCACATAGGAAAACAGCCTTCCTGGTATAAACAGATTCTCCCATGTGTTCAATGAATTAGCTTCACTGGCGATTCTGCAGCTCTTAGGCAAAGAGGACCGGCTGGAAGGTATTAATTATAGCAAGCTCTTGTGTCCTGGCCAGTGTTTTGTACGATTCAAATGAATCAACCCTATAAGAAACAAAACGGATGAAACAACAAGCCTTGCAATGATGGAAATCATCACTAAGGCATGTGCTATAGGAGTTTCCTTTAAATGACATACTTCAAATGTCGTGTCCTGTTTTAAGCACCAAACTGGACGCTGTGAGCGCTTAAGTGAACCATTCGATGGGAACTTTGCTAATTTGTTTGTCAGCCTCCTCTGGTTGGCAAACAAGCTGAGGGCTGGTGGAACTGGGATTTGGATGGCAGACATGGGAACTCAGTGGAAATTTCACTATGGAGAGAAAATAAGAACAGATAAATTCTGCTTCACGGAGCTGGCAGGAAGCCTCCAGGTTCGAGGAAGATAGGTCTCACTTTTGTGGTAACATAACTGCAAAATTATATTCATTCATTCATTCATTCATTCACTCGTTCAATAAATAGTGATACTTCTGGCACTATTCTAAAACTTTACATGCATTAATTCATTCAATTTCCTCATAACTCTTGGGACAAGTTGTATATTACTCACGTTTTACAAATGAGGAAACGAAGACACAGAGAAGTCAAGTGAGTGACCTAATAGTTTGCATCTAGTAAGGGGTAGAATGAAATTGCAAACTCAAGCCATCTGACTTCAGAACTGTGTTCTTAAACCATTATACCATACGACTTCTCAATCAACAACACACTAATGGACTATAAACTCATGTCATACATTTGCAAAAAAAAATCATCTTTGTCTAAGACGAATTAAAGCAGAAAAGTATTTCCCTATTCATAGAAGAAAAAAGTTGGAAAAAGCAGTGCCCCGAGAGGTCAAAACTAGTAGGAATTTCAACAGTCTTTGTTGAAACAGGGGGAACATTTTTAGCTTGAACAGACAGAAAGGTAAAAACTCAAGAAGTGTGTGTGTGTGTGTGTGTGTGTGTGTGTGTAGATTCCAGGGCCAGAATGACTTTGGGATTGTTTTCCTTCAGGGTTTTTTTTTTTTTTTCTTTCTCACAGCTGTCCCTCAGTTAGTTCTTGAAAGGGATGAAGAATTTTATATTAAAATCAAAATAGGAGACTAAATTACTGTGTTGGTAAAAGCCTCAAACTTATACTATTATTAAAGCCATATTCAGCAAAAAAAAAGTTTCATCTTCACATATAGGTTTATTTTTAATTCTCCATGGCAGAAAGACACCTCAATTTTGAGGTTTTGGGATCACTGTCATTCCCCAGGAAGAAAAGCCGTGTTTGGAAACCACAGCGCGCTGGGCTGCACTTCTGAGCACGGGGGTTGCTGAACCACTCCTTGGTGAACTGAATGTGAGAAGTGGAAATAAATGCTTTAAGAATAGAAAAAAAGAAGTATGGGCAGTTATTTCTGGCAAACAAAGCATCAAAGAGATTATGTAGGGTTGGTTAAATGGGGGAAAAAATGACTGACTGTACTGATTTCTTAAGAAAAAATGAACACAAAGCAACACCTGGGCTATACTTATCCAACTTGATTCTCTGTGTTAACCTGGTAATTGATTAATATCCGCATTTTTAATTTATGAGAATCTATAGCTGAAATCCATGAAGCTGAGATTTAATTTGTGGAAATAATGAAAAGCTATCTATACTACAAGTAAATTAGTAAAATGAGTGGTGCCTTCAAGTACATACATTTAGATACCTTGAATTTTTCATGATTTTATCTTAGGCCACGAAAGCCACGGGACCAAGCACCGTGTACATCTAACTTTCACTTGTGAATACCTTTACTTGAACTTTTCTTCATTGGAAAGAATCAGTGAATCAGAGTGATTATTAATATCCTGGGATCTGAGCAGAGGAAGTCTGATTTGAGTCCAAATTCAGTCAGTTATCAGCAATGGATCCTTGAGCAAGTTACTGAACTATCTCATTGGGTAGTTCTGAGGATTAAATGAGAGAATGGACATTAAATGCTTGGCAAAATCATCTACACATAGAAGCACTTAATATATGTTTCTCCTCTTATCACAACTATTGTTCTAACTACTCTTCTACATAATTTTTCTATACTTATATTTGGATAGTAGAATATTGATTCTAAAATATTGAAAACCATATATTTTCATTCAATGTCCTGTTTTCTTAGAATAAACTAAAGTTATCAAAACCATAACATTTCAGAATATTTACCAATTCACTACAGGAAAATAGTTTTCATATATGAAAGATTATAGATTCATGTATTTCGATTAAAAATGATAGTGCCAAAAACATGCGTATCATTTAAATAAATTCCCATAAGAGTAGATAAAAAGTACAACTTCTAATGTTGTTTATTTTTAAATTATTTAAATTAATAAATGTTAAAATGCATATTACAATAAGCTTTGAAGAATAAATGCAAAGTATTTAACTTCAAAGATTAGGTGAATGTAAATTAATGATTCTTCTCTCCACATTGTATTTTATAATTAGTAGCTGTTGAAGTTTAAGTGAAACTTAATCTATTGTGACTTGCAGGTATATAATAATAAAGGCTATAAATAATAATTAGTACTCTGTCATCTACTTAACCAGGTATAATCTCTCATTTCCCCCCAAGAAACAATTTTTACATAATTACTATTTTGTACATTTTAAAATCGTTTTTTTTTTACTGCTTAAACACTAATATGCTTTTTCCCCCATAGAGAGACATGAAAAGATGGCTAAATTGAGAAATTTAAAAAGAACATGTGCTTTCAATACAATATAATCTCTAAGCTATTATTTGGGTGCACTTTGCAATTAGATCAACATTTTAAAAATAATTTAATCTAAACAGGTCAGCAAGTACAAGAGGTGCAGAAGACCAGTTAATGTGCATTAAATGGTCCTCAAAAAGAGGGGGAAAAGTTAAGAAACAGCTTCCTGCTCTGCATGTTAACTAGTCTAAATAATGCAGGGCTTAAGTGCAAAAGCAAGAGAATTTAAAAGGGAAAACAAGTATCTTGAGACGACTTGTCTTTTAAAGTAACTGTCAAGGAGAACTTGCCTCTCTGAATAAAAGCTATCAATGACTTAAGGGACTCATTTACCCTTTAGGCTGTATTAAGAAGTGTCATTGAACTATTAAAACTGTTGTCCAGTCAGAATAAGGACTAATTATCTGCTCATGAGATGCCTACACGGCTTCCAAAGAACACACAGGGATTTGGCAGGATTAAATACATTCAGAATTGCAGTCAGGTTGAGGAGTCAGAATGAGGTGATCTGAAAAGTATGACTAGTCATACATTATTCATGAATACGAGAAAACCAGTCAAATAAAACATGCTGCTCATGGTGTGTCCAGATAGTTAGGACTAAGTATTCCAAAGTAGTCAGTATCCGACTGGCTTTGAGTTAAAAAAAAAAAAATCTGGATAAATAGTGATTCGGGTGTAATAACAATAATATTGGATATTTAACCCCAGGGCTACCTACCAAGAAGCAGAAGCACTATGAACATTCTCCTGCTGGGAAAAATATAATTAAATTTGCTATCTTGTAGAAAATGAAAGAGATTCACATTTTGTTTCTTTTTCTTCTTACAAACTGGAACTACTTACAGATGATTCTCCAAGCCACTATCATCACTCTAGATTAGATTATTTTCAACTAAATCGGAATAACTTAAAATAAATAAATTTTTATGAGAGACATGTCTTCTCCTTCCCCTGATCTTTCTTAAAATAAAATGTTCAATGTTGCTCCTACTTGGAGTTTAGAAGTGTTTTTCTACATATACGGAAAGCTAATAACTACTACTTCTCAACTAATAATCTTATTTTTCTGGCTGAATTTATTTTTAAAATATTTTTCTATTGATTTCAGAGAGGAATGACGGGTATGGAGAGAGGGATAGAAACATCAATGATGAGAGAGAATCATTGATTGGCTGCCTCCTGCACACCCCCCATTAGGTATCGAGCCCGCAACCTGGTCATGTGCCCTTGATTGGAATGGAACCATGGACCCTTAATTCTGCAGGCCAACATTCTATCCACTAAGCCAAACCAGCTAGCTCCTGGCTATATTTTAAAAGATCCAATAACATAAAATGTCCGCAGAGATAAAATATCTCAAGCATCCGCAGAATATACACTGCTGCTTGCTATAAACCAGCAATATCAGCATTAAATAAATACATTCTTAAATTAATTATTCTTGAATTTTTAAGCAATCATTTAGAGACGACAGCCTTTCTAATTTGTTCCTTTCCAGTTAAGGAAGCAAATAATAGCCATTGATATTTTTCTTCCCCTCTTCCTGCCTTCCTAGTGCTATTATGTTATATTAAAAGAAATATTTAGCCTGCTAATTCATATGCTTTCCCCTCACCTCAAAATTTATCTTCAATAAAACATTTGTTCAACCTGAATTGAGTTTGAAAATGTCTGTTTCCCTCTTCCAGCATCTGGACATAAAAATGAGGACAACGTGTGTGAAGGACATTACATCCCAAAGACATATCTTTATCTTGACATGGACCTGTGAATCATGATCATGTGCTGATTATACTAAGCACACCAACCTTCATTAAGATATATAGCTAAGCTGTCTTGATGAATAGCCTGCATTTATCCATGGAGAGTGGAAGGCTATATAAGCATAAGCTATCATCATCATTCTAATCATCATCATAGGAATGGATTATTCGGTATGCCTGGCACAATTAGGGACCCTTTTTCTACTGACTGAGAAGAGAAACAGGCAAGTGTTGTAGCCACTGTCTAAAACATAATCTGGAAAGGGAAAGGGGTATAAAAAATTTTGGTTAACCGGGGGATCCTGGAATACACCTACCCACTTTCTAATGCTACTACTTACTGTATGGACTTGTGCAAGCTAATTAACCTAGCCTGACCCCTGCCTCGCTACTCACTTCTAGGGCTATTGTAAAGAATTAACAGGATTCCTAGATATGTGCATATAAGTTTTCAATAAGCATGTGCATAAGGAAGGAAATAACAAAGGAACAAAGGAAGGCTGGATCTTGATTTTGTCATTTATTCTTTCCATTTGTACCTAATTAATTTTCAGTAAACATATGATAAACATAGAGATTGAAAACCTATAAAGAAAAAAATAGCCTGGTATGGCACAGTGGTTGAGTGTGGACCTATGAACTGGGAAGTCACGGTTCAACTCCCAGTCTGGGCACATGCCTGGGTTACGGGTTCAATCCCCAGTAGGGGGCGTGCAGGAGGTAGCCGATCAATGATTTTTGCCATGGATGTTTCTATCCCTGTCTCCCTTTCCCTTCCTCTCTGAAATCAATAAAAAACATATTTATTTAAAAAAATAGAATTAAATGATGTCTGAAAGTCAGGAAAGTGGTAGAAAAGTTGAGGGTGAAAAAAGACAAAAAGAACTGAAGGAGGGAGAATGAGAGAACAATAAAAAAAAAAAAAGGCCGGAGGGAACGAGGGATGAAAAAAGGAGGGAAGGAAGGGTAAAGGGGAATAGAAGACAGGATATAAAGAAGGAAAAAGAAAGAGAAAAGCAAGAGAGTATGAGAAGGAAATGAAAAGGGGAAAAAAAAAAACCCACAGGAGAAACATAACAGAGAAAGATAATGAGTCTCTCAACTTGATGTGTGACCTGTGGAAGAATTTATATTTACCATTAACTTTATATCGACTTCAGCTCTGTTTTAAGGTATAGTATATGGATTAGTCACAAACATGGACTCTGGATGGTTACAGATTTATGACAGATGCATCTAGGTGAGAGCCAGCCCTTAGTGGATAGAAAGGAAGGCTGTAACGTAAGGCTGAAACATGGTTCCAAAAAGAACTCTACACGATATGAACACCCAGGAATGACAAATAACAGAGAATGAATGAGCTGATCAATCATTCCCTACCATTAAGAAAAAAACTATGAAATGAACCTAAAACTGGAACACTATAGACAAGTTAATGAAAAACTAGAGGCCCAGCAAAGAACAAAAAAAACTGCATTAAGGTGTGTGTTTTTTTTTTTGGGAGGGGGGGGAGAAGTACATCAATGACATAGAGCATTCAAACATTTTAGGAGCTCTCTTGTGAATAAAAAAGAAAAGAAAAGTCAACAGGAGGTACTAAATACATAAGGAGATTTAAGGCTTTTCCTTTTCTTTCTTTTAGTTTGATTCTTGAGTATTCAATCTAACCTAGAATTTTCTGGATGAAAGTCTTTTTTGTATTTTTACCATGTTAAAGAGCATATACACTTTGAGCTCTTTCTAACTTTAGTGTTTTAGATATTTTAAATAAAGATCACTAATGGTCAAAAGGTCCTCACATGAGCTTGCTTTATCTTTAGCTGTCCATTTGCACCGTCAGTGCCCAAATTATAGCTTTAAGTCGAGGGTTCAACAGCCCAAACCGGGTTTTAAATTAGACACTATGCAGGTTGACATCCTGTTCCCTGTTTGTTTGGGTTTTCTTGGTGTTTTGTTTTGTTTTACTTTTTTAGGAGTTACTAAACACTAAAGATGTTTTCAACTAAAATACTTTATAACGGCAATAGGATGGATTAGCTAACTTCCCAGAAAGGAAAAATTTCCAAATGATGTGGCGAGGCAGAAGCATATATTTAGAACACATTAAAATAATGTTAGTTGAGAAGTCTTTAATGTTCCAAAAGAAGAACAACTAATGACCTAAAATTAGCAGAGGGTTTAAAGTGTTCCCAGTGGCTGATTTCAATTCCCTTTCAAAGTAAATCTCAGTGCTGTAATGATGGCAGAGCCCTCATCACAATTTACACAGGCTTTGCTACTTTCTTGTAATGCTGGGCGTGGATTTAAAAGAGAACATTGGTTTTTATTAGTCTTTGAGGGGCCATCTTAGTCAAACAGGGGATTTTGCGCTCCGTGATATATTCAACACATAGGTACTAGGTATCTCGTACCAAGGGGTTGTGGGGCTTACACAATTAACTTAAACACGAACCCTTTCTTCATGATGCAGAAATCTAAGAAAGGGAGGCAAGGACATAAGCAACTTTGATCCTGTCAGAACACAATGACTTTCATAAGGGAAGTACAAAAATTGTGTGAACTGTTCAAGGAAGAATGAATGAATGAATGAATGAATGAATGAATGAATAAAACCGAGCTTTGGCCAATGAACTTGTCATTCAAAAGTGGCAACTTTGGTCCACAACAGTCCTCAACCGCATTAGAAACAGACATCATTAATAATATCCCCACCCACCCTTCCAACAAAAGCTGACCTCCAAGATTTCCCAAACATCATTACTCAGTATTGGATGAAAGATGAAACCATTTTTCCATCCCTGTTTACAGTGAAAGGGAATTCTGTTTTCTGATAAATTCCAGCCAATTATCTCCATCTGTCATTCTATTCTATAGACAAATAGCTATAGTGCCATCCTAACTGGAAAATTTATGTTCTTAGCAATATCATAATGATGCTAATATACTAGTAAGAAAAAAACACACACAATATATTAGCTTGATAAATAGCCTTCCTAAAAAAAAATCCCTTGGCACATTTTTAGATACATAATGAATAATTGTGGAATAAATGAATTAAAATACTAAAATGCTATGTCTCAGCATCAAAATGCTTCTTATTGCTCTGTCAAATGCTTCAAATATATACACGAGTCTTGAGTGTGTATTACTCAATGTAAAGCTGAGAACCAGAGGAAGTGAACAGATTTAGTGCACAGCATCCATCACTGATCTGAGTTGGAGCCTATGGGTAGCACATGTGAGCTTAGCTCAGGTAACTTGGTTTACTGACTTTTTACTCACTGCAGATTCCAAAGTGCCTTTAACATCTAACTAGGGAGTTGTGTACATTTTTAAAACACAGAATCCAATACACAATATATGGAGTCACAGATTTTCGGTCAGAATGCTACATAACTGATGGTTACCACAGGTGCTCACACCTGCCTTGATTTACATATTTTATAATAGTTTTAAGGCTCATTTTTTTAGAAATCCTATTCAGATTCCTCTATTCAAGTTGCATTTGAAACTACACTAAGAGAAAAGAGTAAGGAGTAAGAGAGAACCAAGATGGCGGCATAGGTTAACGCCGGAGTTTGCCGCCTCGAACAACCATTTCAAAAGTGAAACTAAAAGACGGAAGGGACATCATCCAGAACCACAGGAACGCTGGCTGAGTGGAAGTCCTACAACTAGGAGGAAAGAGTAACGCATTCGGACACTCAGAGGAGGCGCAGTGCTGAA
>NW_006287829.1:1567148-1572856 GCF_000327345.1 Myotis davidii | reverse complement strand
TGGACAAAAATCGTGCACCTATGGATGAGGACAGTGGGTGGGGAGTGAGGGCAGGGGTGGGGTGGGAACTGGGAGGAGGGGAATTATGGGGGGAAAAAAGAGGAACAAATGTAATAATCTGAACAATAAAGATTTAATTAAAAAAAAAAAAGAGTAAGGAGTAAGATTTTTCCAGAATGACAATGTCATCGTGACCTGAATGAAGTTGCTCAAGCCTCCCCTTACACTACTTCTGCATACCATGGGGCCAACACCACTGAAAATGCCCACTGCGTGGTCCAAACGTAAGATTTGTCTCCCTCAGTTCCCTCCCATGTAAAGTGATGCTCTCAGTACAACCCAGTAAAGCCGTCCATGTGTTGGTAAGCTTTCATGATGCTGTAAGTTTCTATGAAACGCAAAATGCCCATGAAAACACCATTTTGTTTACTGCTTCTAACAGCCAGAAAACTTTATGAACAATGTTTATGGGCCTCTTTATAACCAAATCCACTTTTTATAAACCAAAATTGTGGCATGCTTTTCCAGAGGGTTACTGTTCTAGGGTGTCAGATACAATGATGCCTGCAGGACTCACCAAAGGTGGAAAGATGCTTCAAGGTATTTGGAGCGTGAGACAGACTTTTCTAGTGTCAGAAGCACTGATGAAGAGGGGTTCGATCTCTTAAGTTCATTTCTCCCCTCTCCACTGACCAGGCCTGGTCTTGGATGAAACTTTTACCACTGCACATAAGAGGGATTTTTATAAATTCCACAATGTATATAGAAAAAAAAAAAAAAAAGAGATGCCACATCATTATTTTTTCCTAGATTCTTTGTAAATTCTATCATTTGGGGGAGAAAAAGAGAGAATTAAACAATACCTGAGGCATCTGGTTACAATAGAAATTTTTCTCATCCATTTTGCAAGAAAAAAAAAAGTAAATTCAATAGTGATACCAGACTGCATTCTCTGAGTTGGCAAAATGTATATTTTAAACTGATTTTCTGTTGTGTGAGATCCAATTATTTTTGTTACACTGCTTTAAAATTCAGTCACTTCCACCTCTCCATGGTTATCAGAAAAAAAAAACATTTTTATCAGAATATAGATTTTTCAAGAATTATTTTATGACATAATAAAGACTGTATTATAGTATATTGGTATTATTACTTACAGTGAAATTTAAGAAAAACAAGAATCTTACCATTCTGCACATAATGAATGAATATAAAAACAGACATATGAGAAACATTTTAAAAGAAAATTCATTAGATGATCATACTACCCACAGAAAATTAAGGATTGAGGTAAAAATAAATTAAATAATTTATACTGAATAGCTGCACATATTTCACAACAAAACTGTGAATTTATCATGTCAATCATCTTACCAAACTACTTTTTCTTTCTCAATTGAATACTTTAGAGGGAATGCAATATGTCTATAGTAATAATAGAGAAAAATTCAGACGATTGATAATATTTAGCATGTTTTTAAAGATCATTGCACACAAAAGAAATCATCAAACTGTCCTGTTTGTTCATAAGTTTCTTTGTGTTCATTGTTCAGTGCATGCAATTCTGTTAATAGCAAATTCAAGCTAAACATGACAACTTAATATGTGATGAACTGCTTACTATTATTTTGTGTTGCCTTGTACTGTGTATGCTGTTTCTTCCATTTGTGGGTCTTCAGTAAATCGAAGTGGGGGAAGGAAAGGGGTCAGAACTGATAGCAAATCAAAATCAGTGGATCTCATGCCAATGAAGTAATGAAAACCCACACTGTTCTTACAGCGGCAATAATGAATACGAATAGACAAAGGACATTGACTAGCTACTGGGATAAAAAGAATGAAGCATCCATTGCAAGAAAGATCCTTTCTTTGCCATCACAGATAGCTTTGTGGTCTGGCTAAATTAGAATGCCATATACCAATTTCATGCTTTAAAATAAATCTTGGAAAGACATGTCTCACATATTTTTATTTAAGGGATCTGATTTCCTAATAGGGATTTTGCTTTGTAATAGTTGTACATGCTCAAGTCTTTCTTTCTCTCCTGCCTCCTATTTCTCCTTTTAGTGAGTGTGTTTGATGTGGCTGACTTTGAAATGAACACTGAGAAAATAGGTCCTATAAATATTATGCTTTCATGATGCAATTTCATGGGCCTTAAAAAACACACCCCAAAACGCCCAATTTTGTATTATTGGAAAAGCAGGGTATTTCCAATACAGATTTGGGGTGATTTACAGGCCAATATTTGGATTCCAATAATTTTACCAAGAAGGCAGTGCCCCAATGGGTTCTGAATATTTTAAATAATTTTGATATGCTGATTTATTATTTACCCACAGATGCCACAAAAAAGTAATAGCTCATCAATTAAATGTCAGAATTAGTATGTTTATAGTTATATGAAGTGATTTCTATTGACCAGAAAAAATAAAGACAGAATGATATGAAAACTTTTAAATGGTAGGCTTACTAGAAATTAAGTAGTATAAATCCTTAACTTTTAAATTTCTAAAATCTCCTGTCAATTAAATGACAACATATTAAAAGTTTAGCAAATTGCCACTAAGAGTTATTTTGTGATTTTTGAAAAATGTACCATAGCCATGTGGTCAAAATCAATAAATAGAATACCCTCATCTGTTTCTGAAAACATATTAAAGATAATTCTTGAAACCACACAGATTAAAATAAACTTATTGTTATATTTAAGTACAGTTTTTGGACTTGCTCATGCATTATGATACTATAAATGGATAATTTACAGGATAAGCTATAAAAAAATGTTTGATTTTTAGCTCCCCTATGTCACTCACAAAGAGTAAAAAAAGTTAATTATGTAGAAGAGGAAGAAGCAATATGTAACATTATCCCTGGATGAGAATTTATATTCGTGAAGATATAATACATATGTCCAGCCAGCAAGGCTCAGTGGTTGATAATCAACCTATGAACCAGGAAGTCACTGTTTGATTCCCCATCAGGGCACATGCTCAGGTTGCGAGCTTGATCCCCAGTGTGGGGCGTGCAGAAAGCAGCCGATCAATGATTCTTTCTCATCATTGATGTTTCTCTCTCTCTCTCCTTCTCCCTTTCTCTCTGAAATTAATAAAAATATATTTTAAATAAAGATATGTTGCTATTACTATAACTAAAATGCAACAGCATATTTTTAACTTTAATATAATTATTCTGTGGTTGTCCTTAAGAGAAAATCAATTGATAATTTTTTCAACTTGTCACTTGATTTTGCTGATGGGCATTTGATTATCTCTGAAGAAGAAATATATATATACTTTTTACTAAACATTCTATGTAAAAAATGAAATTTATAGTTTATTTCATAAATATTTGACAATGACAGATATAGTAATGAAACACCAGACAAAAAAAGGCAATCATAATTTGAACAAAATTTTGATCTAGAACAATTCAAATATTTTCCAGTAAACAAAGGAAAGTTAATTTTAATATGCAAAACCATTTCCACTTGCAATGCTAGATCTACTTGCTTAAAAAATAACAATAAGAACAAAAAGAGAGCATAAAGGAAAATCTGAAAAAAGTGAATCAGTTTTCATCAAAACAGGATCTGAGCAATTAAACTGAAATTCATGTAGTGTAAAGAATAGCAATCCTAGACAGTAAATCACTATTATCCTAAATAGCATAATTATCTCCTCTCCACTGAAAACTCTATGCTCTTTCAAAAGGATGGGCAGAGGGACTAATTCTCAGTAGTTATGCAAATCTCGCCTAGAAAGAACGCTATCGGTAAAAACCATAGGTCAGTTTATTTCAAGATAATATACCAGGTGCCCACATTGTCAAAATACCTGCATTATAATTCCATTCCATTTGCTGTTTTTAATTATGAAGTTCTTCTCAACAGGAAACAATCCCACAGAGAACTGAAACAATTTATTTTAAATACTGTAAACAACAGAGAGCCTCCTGCTTTGTGGTTTGGAGATTTCTGCTCATCCTGAGAGCTCACAGGATGTTATGCCAACTGAACATACAGTATTGATAAAGATGACAAAGATGGATTCTCATTTCAAAATGAGAATTTTGTCTCATAAAGGACCTGAAAGAGAGACTCAAATGGCTTAGATTTTTAGTAGTAATTGCTAAACATTATATTTTCTTTTCTGTCCTCATAATAGCCTGTATGGAAATGGAAAGCATGGAACAAATCAAATAAATCAGTTCCACTTCCATGGCACACAAAGTCCAAGGAAAACATTTAGATAAGACACAACTCTGGACACAAGCCTTCAAAACTGAATAACTGACTTTGAGAACGATGAAATGTCTGTAACGTTTCTATAACACATACTATCAACTAAACCTTATGTGCTTAGGAAAAGATATGTACAGTCACCAAAGCTAATCAGTTTAGTTAATGAAGAAAAGGTTTCCATTGCCGGTTTCAGGTTACTGTATAAAAAGGTAGCCACCAGGGACTTAAAGAAACTTCAAGGAAAATCAATATCTCAGTGAACTAGCATCGGTCTGCATAGTGGACTTCTAGAATCCTCCTATATAATAAAAGCCTAATATGCTAAGTGTCTGGTTGACTGGTTGGCCATTCAACCAATCAAAGTGTAATGTGCTAATGATATGCTAAGGCCACTCAACCACTCGCTATGACGTGCACTGACCACCAACGGGCAGACAGTCAACCAGTCGACCAGTTGCTATGGCATGCACTGACCACCAGGGTCAGACACTCTGACTGGTGGGTTAGCTTGCTGCTGGGGTCTGGATGATTGGGACTGAGCAAGATGGGCCAGACACGCCCTGGAGCACTCCCATGATCCCACCCTGGTTGTCCAACCTCCTGTGTCTTTCCCCAACCCTGATCGTGTACTGGTTTGATCCCTCAGCCTGGACTGAGCCCTAACAGTGGAATGACTGGTTGCTATGACCTGCACTGATCACCAGGGAGCAGACGCTCAGTGCAGGAGCTACCCCCTGATGGTCAGTGTGCTTCCATAGGGGGAATGCCACTCAACCAGATACCAGGCTCACTGCTGGCAAGAACAGTGGTGGTGGTGGGAGTCTCTCCCACCTCTGTGGCAGTTCTAAGGATGTCAGACTGACAGTTTAGTGGAGTGGGCCTAAGCCATCAGTTGGACATCCCCTGAGGGCTCCCGGACTGTGAGAGAGTGCAAGCTGAGCTTAGGGAACCCCCGCCCCCCACCCCGCCAACACACACACACACAAATTTTGTACACTGGGTCTCTAGTCTATTACAACAGTATTTATAAAATGTTTATTATTTGCCGGTCATGGTCCTAAATGTTTAATTTCTAACCTACCGTATTTGCCGGCGTATAAGACGACTGGGCGTATAAGACGACCCCCTAACATTTCCACTCAAAATACAGAGTTTGTTATATACTCGCCGTATAAGACTACCCCCTCTTCCACACACCTTCCACACACCAAATAAAAGGTAAAACAATATCAGATTTGATTTTAACATTTTAATTTATATTCAAATGCTTATGACATGCAGGAAAACTGTCACAAGGCTGTATGTAATCAAACATATACATAAAACAGTGCAAGTTTATTACCGGTAAACATACCGGTAATTCACTAAAGAAAACACACTCTATAGACTGGTACCGTAGATGCTTCTCAGGAACACAGGCAAGCAGCCCACAACCTAGAGGGACTGTCAATGATAGAAGAAAGAT
>NW_006287829.1:1563977-1566801 GCF_000327345.1 Myotis davidii | reverse complement strand
TGAAGTGTACCTGGCGTATAAGACGACCCCCCACTTGGAGGCATATTTTTCAGGGCCAAAAAATCGTCTTATACGCCAGCAAATACGGTATGTAATTTTTTAAAATTCTTTATTGTTTAAAGTATTGCATATGTCTCCTTTTCCCCCATTGACCTCTCTCCAGCCATTCCCACCCCCAGCACATGTCCTCACCCGCCCTACTGTCTGTGACCATGAGTTATGCTTATATGCATGAATACAAGTCCATTGGATGATCTCTTCTTGCCTCTCCTCTCCCCTGCCTTTCCTCTGAGGTTGGACAGTCTGTTCAATGTTGCTATGTCTCTGGATCTATTTTGATCATCAGTCTATTGTTCATTATCTTGCACAAATGAGTGAGGTCATGTGATATTTATCTTTCTCCAACTGGTATATTTCACTTAGCACCATTTATTTTTTTTTAATCTTCATTTTAGACATGAATCACAAAGAGGCTAAGTCACTGCCAAATCACTGTGCTAGGAAGTGTCCTAGCCTGAATTTGAGCTCAGCTTATCCCCTGAGTCCATGGCACACTAAACATACCTGAACCAATACTGTATAAGAGCAAAACATAAAACTAAAACCTTTGCAGGAATGATTTGATACAGGTGAGATTTTTGAGTTAATCATAATTAGGCACATTAGGGTTGGGAAGTGCCTTATCTTCCATTACTTGCTCTTAGGGTGTATAAGAGACAGAATTGCTTATTGTTGTCAGAATATATTGTGTTTTACACGTTTGTGCTCCTTTTTTAAAAAAAAAAAATATATTTGTCCTTCTGAGTGAAGTTGTTATTATTGTATTATGAATGGAAACTATGTCCACACATGAAAATCTGGATAAATATCCACATTATTTAAGGTAGTAAGTTACTAAAAATATTGAACTTTTGCATAAATATTGCTTTATACCAAAAATTACAAAATATAATTTAGGCCACAAAATAAGGCACCCTGGGAATATGTTCTAAGTTTAAGATTTGTTCTCTCGTGTGCAAAATTCTGCATTGCTTGGTCAAAAAAATGAACTTCTTTCAATAATATCTTTTGCGGTATATTAAGGCAATACACTAATAAGTGTGTGTTGCCTTAAGTCACCTCGTCTTGGGGTGGTTTGTTGCACAGCAACAACAGCAACAAAACACTGACAGATTATTCTTTCTTACGTGACCAATGCACATCACGTTCAGTATACATTTGTGAGAAACGTGAATGAATCAATCGAAGCTAATCAATGCTAACACATTATAGCTACAATTTATTGCACTGTTTCTTTGTGCTCATAAAGTTCCAAACGTTTTGCATAAGTTATCTCAGTTAATTTCTTTCCCAATAAAAATAGCAACTGTGAGGCCTACCTTCCCGCCTGTGAGGCAGGTGTCTGTGGAATCACAAAAATAGGGTTTATCTCTTGTTGTGGAATTTTCACTGAGGATGGTGGAAACCCATGTGGCACAGACACTGAATTAGCAGTTAAATTAGGTAAGAGGATTATTCAATTACTTGGCTCCCTTTTCCTCTCTCTTCCTCATATAATTAGACAGTGGATTCTTTTTTTTTTTTTTTTTTTTTTTTTTTTACTGGCGGCCTTATGTTACAGTCTACTGTATTCACAGCTCTATTTTTAGAATGTTAGTATATATCAGCAGTATTCTACGTTTTTCTCATTAGTAGCTTTTTTTCCAGAAATCTCTATTACCCCAAATGTTATTTTTTTAAAAAATCTCAGTTTTTAATTGTGAGGGACAGAAGACTAAAGGGAATATTTAATGATTTCATACTATAAACATGGCTGTGGTCTATTTTTACTCATGGAAATTAAGATAATTTTAAGATAAGTTTTTTTTCTTTGCTGGTATCAAAGAAATTTCCTTTCTGTAGCTTTCTTTGGAAATATAATACACTAAAAAATGAAGCAGCACTATATTTTGTATGTTAGGGCTTAACTCAAGTATTGTTTCATTTTACTAGCATAAAATTACTGAATTTTTGGTTATCTCTTTAGTGAATTTAATAATAGCTACGAATATAAATCCTTTGTTAATCAAGCTCTTCCATGCAATGACATTTCACATATATTTTAAACATAAATACACCCAAAATTCCTATGAGAAAGGTAATTCCATACCCATTTTAAGAAATATTAAATCCTTACTCAAGTTAACATAGAAAAAAATTAGAAGTTTTAATTTTATTGACTTCAAAGTCTCCATTTCCCCCACTAGATTACAAACTAGTTTTATTTCTCCCAGCTAAGAAGTGTGAATATTTTATATATATACATATGTTGATATGGAATCTAGAGCCCCAAAGCCCCAAGTGAAACTGAAGCAAAGAAAAAGATAAGAAACTCTGGTCCCAGAAGCCTTGATCAGCAGCACCGGGCTCAGAGGAATATTACACTGACATCTCTTATCATTTTGACTGATGTCCTGTTTCTGTCTCAGAAGAAAAGAATATTTCCCTCCCCCTGTCATCTGTGCAAGCTGAAGCAGGCAGGAGATTGCTTTGGACTCATTCTAATTATCAAAGCCGCCTTCTCGCTCTCATTTCATGTCTTTGGTCCCTCGGCTGAACTGCAGTGCTGCAGCGATTTTGCATGCCAGCTAATGGTCCTTCTATCACCTGTATTTCTATCACCCTTCCTGCCTCACTGTGAAAAGAAAAAAAATAACATGCAAATGCAAAATGCATTTCTATCACCGTTTCGCCTTCAATTTAACATTCTATCACCCATGCATTCACATCATTGCTTGTATACTTCAGTGTTTAGTTATGAAAAAGAACGGTGGATTGTCTGGGC
>NW_006287829.1:1551976-1563912 GCF_000327345.1 Myotis davidii | reverse complement strand
ATATATATATATCACTTTGAGAACACATACTGCTTTGTGAATTTTATCATATATACGTATATACTGTTTTGAGAATATATAAAGATTGTAGATAGAGTTAAGTTTTACAACAAGAAATATTTTACAGAACAGTCTGACAACAACAAAGAAGGAATGAGTAAATGGTATTAATGTCCTATACTGTGAGTAGTTAATAATAATCCAAAGGTTAGTAGAAATGATGAGTATAAGTAGGATGAAGAAATCCCAAGAGTAATGGTTAGAAAATCATAATGGACCACTAAAAAAGGCTGGAATAGTCATCCTTAACTTATCTTCTTACTCTATTGACTGATATCAGGAAAGAAACCCACGCTTTCATAGTCACACTGCATGGCACTTCCAGCAAGAGAGCGCTACTCTAAACGGCTCCTACTTCTGAACCAGCAGGACAATCTACAGAAGATCCCTTTTACATGAGTGTGGCCATTTCATCTGCTTATCTGTTTTTCTGTTACAAATAATTTCATGATAATGGTTGTGAAAGAAATAGCCGAACGCCCGCTTGCTGGGGCCAGGAAGTGTGGGGAATAATGTGAAACAGGAAGTACCATGGCCTTCATATTTCAGCCCAGAGGCAGAGCCACTTTCAGCACAGAACCCAGTCAGGAAGCGGCTCTTCCGCCTAGAGGATCAGAGTATAAAACCTCCTTTTCATCACCAGAGGACACAGGGAAGTCACACTTCATCACACGCAGAAAAGGGCCTTCCCTGCAGACAGGAAGAGCGACCCCACTCTATGCATGCCCGGACCTGGTGGCCAGCCCGCTGCAGAGACCAAAGGAAGAAGAGCAGATTCTTCCCAGAAGCAGATACAAAGAGGGTATTTTCAGGGACTTTTTGCACCATTGTCCACATAAAGTTGGAACATTTGTGCCAATAATATTGAGTTCAACTCAGGAAAGCCACCTCAAGCACAGACACAAGATCAGGGAAGGTGGGCACGCAGGGACATGGGGAACCTCCGGAAGAAAGAAATCAACACCGGACTGCACAAAGATGGTTGCCTTAAATATACATGGTGAAGTTTTTTGTTGTAACTAGTTCTGTCTTAAAGAATGTAAAATTAGCCTGGCTGGTGTGGCCCAATGGTTGAGCATTGACCAGGAGGTCACGGTTTGATTCCTGGTCAGGGCATATGCTCCTGTTGCAGGCTGGATCCCCAGTGAGGGGCATTTAGGAGGCCGCTGATCAATGAGTCTCTCTCATCATTGATGTTTCTATCTCTCCCTCCCTCTCCCTTTCTCTCTGAAATCAATGAAAATATATTTTTATACAAGAATGTAAAATTCACACAGTACTCCTACTACATATCACTTGAAGTTTTAATAATATACATTCCATGCTTGTGGTTAAATTCATAGAATGAACTTTGTAATTTTCTACCCATTAATATATGTAAATATGATACTCATCACAATCCCAAATTTAACACACACACACACATATGACACACAGACACACTCACACCCCTATAAATAGTGTTATCATTGCAGTAAGGCTGCTATTCCTAGGGTGACCAGAGTGAGTTTCTAGAAAAAGCTTCTTCAGAGAATGGAGTCCTAATAGGAATGCTGCTGTCACGGTTTCTCATTTTTCTACTCAAATGCTTTTACACATATTTGAGTGGTTTCTAGAAGATTCTCTTGATGTTTCCCTAACTAATATACAGACAAAATTGAACACAGACAGCCTTGATCTTGTGAATCATCTACATATACTTCTTTCAACATAATATTGTTATTATAGTCAATCCTATGAGCCACCTTTAAGATACAACATGAGTGCTGCAAAGTTCATAAAGTAATTGTTAATAGCTTTTGATGAAGTGTCCTCTACTTATACACAAGGCCAAAAAAAAAAAAATGAGTTACCATAATTATTCAGTTACAGTGAACAGCTAAGTTCAAACTAGATGTTAGATTTAAATTTTTCAACCTGTGACTTCCCTGCCCTTCCTACTTTCTATATGAAGGCAGGGACATTCTTTGCATTAAAATGAACCTCTTTTCCATTTTCCTTAAGTACAAATAAAATGCTATCTTTGAAATAGCAGACATAAATTGTGATGCACTTCTTGAGGTACATTGGTGCCTTCATATTAAATAGCTTGTCCAACCCTGTCACTACCGATCCCAGCCAAAATTTACCAACCCCGCTTTGCATACAACTCTGACTTCCCTTTAGGTTGGCGGACTCCTTGTTTGAGCTGGCACTAACTGATCCATACTCTCAGACTTCAGCTGTTCAAGCAGCAGCTAACCAGGCAGCCACAACAAACACAATTCTGGCAGCTCCTAATGTGTGTCTCTGCTGTAAATCAGATTGTTTGCAAAGAGTTTACATGTAGACCACGTCGCTCTTAGGAAGCTCAGTGCTAGGATTTTAAACAGGAAGCTTACTCGGCCCACAGTCCTGCAAATGAAATCATTAAAAGCAGTGCCTGAAAATAGTTTGGAAAGACAGAGTGCATGCAGTGTATTTTTATACACAAAAACTAACATTTTCTTAAAGAAGATCAGCACTATAGCCAATGATAACATCCTTGCAAGAAGGGATGACTATTGGTTCAATTAAGTTCTATATCATTTACTTATAACAACAAACCGAATCCTTCCCCATTTAAACCACAGAGGTTAAGGACAGAAGGGGTGTGTATAAAACAATTCAATTATTTGTCTCTGGCTATAAATATATTCGGTGGAAAATATAGTTTAGCACAGTTAGGGATGAATGCATCTACTCAAAACCTCACGCACAGTTCATTTGGTGGAACGCTCTTTGAACAGTTACAGTCACTGTTCTGGGTGCTATGGTGGCAGGAAATAAACAGAATTGGTGTTTGCACTCTAAAAGCTTACGGTATATCAGATAATGCAAATGTTGAGAAACTATAAATGCCCAGTGTTGTGCTATGGAAGAATGTCTGAGGGAAGAATCTGCTTGTGGAATTGACATTTAATCTGGATTTCTCAAAGGCTGGCTTTTGCCTATGAAGGGATGAAGGAAGTAGCGGTGAGGAGAACATTCCAGTGAAGAGAACGCCCTGAGACCATGCCTAGAGGCATGAAATGATGTCATTTATTTGAGGTCCTTCAACTAGTCCAGAATGGGTTGTCCAGATTAGACAAGATAGTAAGGTTACAAAAGCAGGTCATTCAGGGTTTTGTGCCATGTTAGTGCTAACTGTGACACTTCTATAAAAACATTAAATAACTAATATTTCTAAATAGGTATATGATACAATGAGGTATATTTTTGAAGGCACTTTCTTACTTCGTAGAGAAGAATGGACTGGGTCAGATAAGAGGATTCTCTAGTGATTCAGGTAAGATATTGTTGGCAGTGAAGCTGGAGAAGAGCAGAGAAACTGTAGAAACATTTTAAAGTTAAAAACTGGAAAAACTGCTCTGAACAGTGTGGCTCAGTTGGTTGAGCATCATCCCATGCACTAAGAAGCCTCCGGTTCATTTCTGGCTCAGGGCACAAGCCAGGTTGCAGGCCTGATCCCCAGTAAGGAGCAAGTAAGAGGCAGCTGATCAATGGTTCTCTCTCCCCGATGTTTATCCCTGTCTTCCTTTCCCTTTGTCTCTCTCTAAAAAAAAATCAATAAAAACATATTTTTTTAAAAAATTGGAAAAACAGGAAGTCTAGTAGAATTAAGAGTCAAACAAGACTCTAAATCAAACTTTTTTTTAAAGGGAAAGAATAGTAATATGTTATTGGTATGTATTTGATACAGAGGCAAAAGGATTATACAAAGTTTTATCCTAAATAAATAAATAAATAAATAAATAAAATCTCCTTCAACATCTTCTAAACTTTAATTTATAGAATCATTGCAAGGAAATATAAGAAGGCAGATGTTTACAATAATTTGATATCTTTCAAGCAATATAATTATCAAAAGGCAATTAGTCTGGCAATTAATCATATATCTCTTAGGGAGACCTTTATTATAGCTAAGATTAAATATGCAACCATGAAGATAGCATTATAGACATTATATATTATTTTCCTCTCTGCCATGGGGATACTACTAATATAAGCATTCATTTAAAAAAAAATAATCCCCAAACATTAACAACCCTTCTGTGACTCAACAAAATATGTTTACTAGATAATTCTATATAACATCTAATGGACCAAATGTAGATAATATTGAATGTGACTAATCCAGATCTGATGAGTCTAAATTTTATTTCCCAATGGTAGATTGTTATTCTTACTTCTAAAATATAAAATCCAAGGAAGGCACAGATAATGAAAATCATATTCCAATTACACGTAGGGATACAGGTACATGCATCTTCGTGCCTGATAGCTGACTATCATCCTAGCATCCCCTTCACGAGGCCTTTTCACTTGTGTTTACAAATGCTTTTCCTCATTGTTCCACTTTCAGAGTAAATCTTCAACATGATAAACACCAAGGCTCCCGGGAATGCTGCTTCTTTCTGTTAGCCTCAACAGCCCCAGAGAGGCTAGGAAAGAAAACACTTCATTTTCCATTTTGCACTTGACTTGGCTTGGGCTGATACCAGGTGACATTCCTACTTTGGATTTAGGATGTTGCTTGGGGAAGAGGAGAGTAAAATAAAAAAATGAAATTATCATTTCCAAAGTAGCTACATTTGGGGCCTATCACACCTATCAGTTTTCATTTAAAGTAATGACTCTAAGAACGGTGCCTGTTGCTGGAATTCTCAATATCTTATTCCATTTAAAGTAATTCCCTGATACTGGCAGATATGAAAACATTAATAGGGCTTGAGAAATGCTCCACTTGGGGAATATTTAAGTCATTAGGGTCAGAGCCATGTGAAGTGTTTCATGCATAAAGAGATGAGTTCGTTACGGCAAAGCATTCCTACCATGCCCTTTCATTTGCAACAGAGAATTATGCCTGGTTCACCCACATTTGACTGTGAGAGTGTGCAGATGCAACTTGCTCACAGGGGGACCATCTCATAGATCTCTGAACATTCAGTAGCCTTTGCAGCACCTCGCATTTATAGAAAGTATGTTCCATGCATTTCTGTAATATGCTCAGTTTTTAAACATTTCAGTTGAAAGGGAGATTTAAAGGTCAATGTTTCCTCTGCTAATGCAAGACTTTTCATACTTAGAAAAAACTGCAGGAATGTTGTACACAATATGCAGGAATTCAACACTCCTATATTAACAGAGAGCAGGAGGTTTTCCAGAACACCTGAATATATAAGGCTTAAGGCACTTGCCTTAGGCAGACTTGACAATTGTTCATTGTTCTTCCCCTAAGCCAGCGGTTCTCAACCTGTGGGTCGCGACCCCTTTGGGGGTCAAACGACCCTTTCACAGGGGTCGCCTAAGACCATTGGAAAACACATATATAATTACATATTGTTTTTGTGATTAATCACTATGCTTTAATTATGTTCAATTTGTAACAATGAAAATACATCCAGCATATCAGATATTTACATTACGATTCATAAAAGTAGCAAAATTACAGTTATGAAGTAGCAATGAAAATAATTTTATGGTTGGGGATCACCACAACATGAAGAACTGTATTAAAGGGTTGCGGCATTAGGAAGGTTGAGAACCACTGCCCTAAGCACACCTATTGCAAAAGGAATTAAAAAACTATGCTTAGTAGGGTTGTACACACACACACACACACACACACACACACACTCAAATCTTCCACAAATCTTCTGACTAAAGTGCATGAATACTTGAGTTAAACTTATAGGTATAATATAAAGAAATGCTAAGAATAAGATCTCTTAAAATATTTTTTAATAAAAATACCACTTTATATATAACAGTTCAAAACCCAGCACATAATTAAATACATATGATGGATTTTACTGAGTGCTTAATGCAAGTAAAATTCCCTTTGACAATTCAAATTTAAACTCACTTTAGTTCTTATAAATCTTGCAAGAGTATAATTGACTTAACATTTTTTTTTCCAAAATAGCTAATATATTACTTTCATTTCTATCTGGATTTTCATATAAATGAGAAGAAGAAATGAAGAAGGAAAAAAAAAGAAGCTACCTGGAAACAATCAACAGAGAAGCAGCTTGGAAAACCAAATACATTTTTTCCTCTCCTGTGCAGTCTTTTGAATAAGTTTTTGGTGATTTTGAATATGATTCATTACAACCAACACAGTAAATAGGGTAAAATTAATTTTAGAGTTGCAAATATTCTGATAGGAATCAGCAGAAAGAATGCTTCGGGCAGAAATTAACAATTTTTCTCTGGAGATTATAAAACCAATTTTCTACATGTCAAAGATAGAAGTAAATGCATGTGCAAAATTATCTAGATAAAAGAGCATTTTTCTATAACTTAAGTACATACAATTTATAACAGGCCACAGTTCTATTTCCCTGACTCATGCACTTATGACTCTGCAGAAAAGTAGAGTGGAGTGAAGGCACCTGGCTGGTGTGGTTCACTGGTTGAGCATCAACCTGTGAACCAGGGGGTCACCGTTCAATCGCCTGTTAGGGCACATGCCCAGGTTTTGGGCTCCATCCCCAGTGGGGGTGTGCAGGAGGAAGCCCATGATGATTCTCTCTCATCACTGGTGTTTCTATCTCTCTCCCTCTCCTTTCCTCTCTGCAATCGGGACATTTTTTCTTTTAAAGAGGCGTAAAGGAGCCTGGTGTTCTGGGATCCAGTTTTGTTGCCACTTCATACACTTGCATCAGCCCCAGTTAATTTCTCTACCACTCTGTTTTCTCTACAATGAGAGGATAGAACTAGATTATCCCTGAAATATCCAGGAACTCAAAAATTCTGCGTCTGGCTTCCAGTGTTTAATCATGTGAGAAAGGACAAGTGTCTTGCTTAATGGCGAGTGACCTGTTTTCTATCAAGATTTCTCTAGTAGGTATACTTCAGAGCCCAAGAGTGAACATATCATAGACTCAAGTAATAAGAATCATATGAGAGCAAATTTCTCCCAGGATTGATGAGCTCATCTCAGTCTTACTGAAGTTCTTTGCCTGCAGAAATACTTAGCCTTTTATTTACATTTTTGTTTGACACTGACTTCAATCACCTCCCACTATTTTTCTCCAAACTTGTTTCAGCCCCACGGATCTCCTTACAGTACCCTGTGTCTTAGCTAAACTCCTCTTCATGAACAAATCTGCCTATTGAAATCTACTTCCCTTTTTACCCTCAGCTGCATTTTATCTTCCCCTTGAGACCTTTTCGGAACCAAAGAAATTTGAGCTATTATTTGATTAAGCTTCAAGCTAGAATTGGAGTGAATTTGAATTCATTTGTGTATGATGATTGTGGTGAAGTTTATATGACACATTCAGGGAAGAGAACAAGAGTGAAAATCATACTCAGCTATGCTATCCTCCCTTCCTTCTTTCCCCTCTTCCTTCCTTCCTTCCTTCCTTCCTTCCTTCCTTCCTTTCCACCTTCCCCCTTTCCTCCCTCCAGCATTAACCTTGGCCTCACCACGATATAGGCACAAGGTTAAACACTGTTCATGTAAAGATGAATTAATCATATTCCCTTCCTGCAAGAAGGGGCAGGCACTTGTAGGTAAATAATCACTGTACATTATTACAAATGCTAATGGAAATATGTGTCAAATCATCGCATCATATTTTAGGTTACCAGTCAGTATGGCAAGAGCATGGGCTTAGGAATGTACTAATAAGGAACCTACCTCTCTACTCACTATCTGTTTAGCTTTGAAGACATTTCTTAGCTTCTCAGGGGCTTAACTGCCCCACATGTGAAATGGGGAAAATAATCTTCTCTTCCTCAGCTTTTAGGATGAATTAGACAGGTAATGTGTCACAGTCCTGACGTAGTAAGTAATAAATAACTTGCATATGATATATTTTTACAATTATCCACATATATCTGATGTGTTTGTATGTATCTTGAGGGCAAAATCTGTCATCTGTTATTAATCACTTTCCCTAAAATGTATCTTGCATGTAGTAGATATTTAATAAGTATTTTAAAATTTACTGCTTATGATAAATATGTGTCTACCCAGGTTCCCCTGAGATTTTTCTGAATATATGACTTGCCTATCCAGGCAGAGCAAACAGCTTCAGGCAGATTCCTTCTGCAGACACAGGTTGCTTTTGTAATGAAAATCCAGTTTACCCAGAGTCCAGACTGAGCCAAATTCAGACCCACACTAGGTAGAATAAATGTGGCTTTGCCTTTACCCCCTTTCAGGCTGCGTCACTAATGCAGCATCCATGCTCTGTAGTGGAGGACACCAGTGTCTCTCAGACCATATCTATGGTAAATGAAATCATTATCTCTTCCTCAGTGTTAGGGACTGAATTGTGCTCTCTCCAAATTCATGTGTTGAAACCCAAGGTAACTGTATTTGGAGATGGGGGGGGTGGGCTTTAAAGACATAAGTAAATTAAATAAGTCACAAGGGTAGGTCCTAATGGACTAGGGCTGGTGCCCTTATAGGGTAACGAGGAGACACCAGGGGTGTGCACACAGAAAGGGCCATGTGAGGACACAGCCATGAGAACAGAGAGCTGCCAGCCAATGAAAGAGGCCTCGGAGGGAACCAATCTTCCTCCACCTTGATCTTGGACTTCCAGCCTCTGTAACTGTGAGAACTGAAATTTCTGTTGTTTAAACTTCTCAGTCTATGGTATTGTGTTATGGCAACCCCAGCAAACTAATATGCTCTGTATTAAAATGCTGGCCAAGTATGTATCTAGTTAATCTATTCTATTTTAGGGGCAGAAGGAACTGCCAGAAATAGGTTAACTTGACTGGCAAGTAAAGCAAGAAAGAGAACAGTGATAGTGTGTGTTTACTATCCGCCTGTGAAATAACTTTGCAATGATCTTTAAGTTGAAGTGACCAAACTGGTGGGACTCAACTAGTCTGTATCAGACCCCGCGCTATAACCACAGCACTATACTTCCCACCCATTCCAGAAATGGTTAGCTTTATGGCTCTGCATAATTTGGTCAACCTTTTCGAATCTTCTTTGACTTATTGAGTGCAACAATATTTACATTGAAAGGTTATTAGGAATATAAAATATGTATATAAACTGATAAACACTAGGTGCTCAATATATAATTCTTTAATTTTCCTATGTGTGTATTTTTTCATTTTTTTAAATTTATCTTTATTGTTGAAAGTTATACAGATGTACCATTTTTTTCTCTTTTGACCCATTCTAGCCCACCCCTTTCCCCCCGCCCCAGGCCCTCACCACATTATTGTCTGTGCCCATGGGTTATGCATATATGCATATAAATTCTTTGGTTAATCTCTTCCCACTCACCGGCTAATCCCACCCCGCCCCCCTGTCTTCCCTCTGAGATTCATTAGTCTGTTCCATGTTTCTATGTCTCTGGATCTATTTTGTTTATTAGTTTATTTTGTTCTTTAGATTCCACATATGAGTGAGATCATGTGATACTTGTCCTTCTCCTACTGGCTTATTTCGCTTAGCATAATACTCTCCAGGTCCCTCCATGCTGTCTCAAAGGATACTTTCTAAATACTGACTCAAATTGTGCTAGAAATGCATTTCACAAAAATAGCCAAAATTAAGCTTGACTTTTTCCAGTGATACATTATGAGAGCTAGAAACCCTCAGAGGTAATAATTGAGTTTAAATAGGGGAACAGGAAAGCTAACCCTGGTCTGCCTATGATATCACTGTGTAGTGGGATCAGCAGCTGCTGTGACATAATTCCAAAGTCCTAATTCCATTTTTCTTCTCTCTGGGGGAACAAACAAGTCTAAGGTTGCCTAAACAGAAAGCAGATGAAGGATTTGGGGTTACAATACTACTCCCAAATACATTCCATTAAGATAACACCTGGACCGAGAAGCCTTTCCTAGAAAATCATTTATTTAGATTAAGAATCATCTTATCTCAGAACATGTCAATTTCTCTGTAAAGGATAAAATAACAGTGCTTTGGGTCACTGATAAGTTTGCCTAATTGAAAAGAAATCTCCCGATTCACAATTAAGACAAGAACAGGTACTTATATCATAGCTAAATTCTGAAAAGGGACAGAAGATACATAGAATCTAACCTGCCTTTGAATTTGGTCAGCTCTTTCCTCATTTCACTTTCATTATACTTGTTGGATTTATCAGGTAGATAACAACTTGAAAATAAAGTCATTTAGCTTCACTGGGGAAATTACACACCCACACAAAGATTGAGTACATATTTTTTTGAGGAAAGAAAAAGCCACATCTACACACAGTCATTGCATATGTGTCACTTGAGAAAACACTGTTTTTAAAGATGGAAATACACTAATGTGTCATAGCCTAAAAAATCAGCAGACACATATCTATTTGTCATAGATTTGTGGATATTATAATGAGACAACTTGGGGAAAATGTGCTTTATATAAAACAAAAGTTATATAATAGTGCTAAAACCTTCTGTAGATAGATGATAGATGATAGGTAGATAGATAGATAGGTAGATAGATAGATAGATAGATAGATAGATAGATAGATAGATAGATAGATGATAGATAGGTAAATAAGTGATAGAGAGATGATATAGATATAGAATCAAATATTATGACCCAACAGAGAAAAAGGCCTGGAGAAAAGACACTAATAGAAGTTCTTTTGGAAGACAGAACAAATATAGAGGCCTGATAAGAAACGAAGTTTCCTTGAAGGGTCTGCAGAGAACATTTCTGGGGTCAGTCAATCCTCAGTAGGACTGGAAAGGTTATCAATCCCCTGCAGGCGTCCCCATTAAGCTACTCCCATTGCCTTTAGTTCATACCATCACCTTCCTCAGATTCAGTCCTCCAGGGCAAAGGTGGGAGTGGCAGGCAGGCACTCACTAGACCAAAATTGGAACAACCTAGTTGAAACCTACATGCATACACACATTGACAGAAAAAAAAAAAACTGATGGAAAAAATCATAGCAATGTATTTATTTTTTATTAATATTCTCTCTGATCAATTTTATGATTTTTTTTGCTTGTTTATCTCTCCTAAGTCAAAATAAACTCAATAACATCTTTTATTGACCCAAAAGAGAGCAAGGCTCATAGAATCTACTCACCTGGATTGCTCCTTTCCTCCCACTGACAGATGTCTAAGGTTTGAGGCTAACACGTCCTAAGTTATGTTTTACCCTGGGAAAAAGTTTCCCTTGTCCATATATTACTTTATGCTTAAAAATGTGAGAGGTGATTACTCCTACACCTTCACCTAAACATCTGCAGCCATGAAATTATCTATTTTTTTTTAAACTCTAGACACAAATTTAACTCAACCTCCTGAGGCTGTAAATCCCACAGGTTGATTATATGCTACCAAAATAAAATTTCTAAACTTGCTATCCTTTAATTTAATTGAAAGTATCTATTTTACCCTACATTTTGGGACAAGGTGAAAGGCGGTTCTCTATGTCCTTTTTATTTTACTTCCTTCAATTACTTCCTAATGTTTTTTGGGGGGGGGCGGGGGCTACAGTCCCAACTTTCTATTCTCACGCAAGCTTGGTCGCATCTTTTTCTATATTGGAAAGGTGACTCAAATCTTGGAAATAGGCAGGTTTAAAATAAATTTTCTTGAATTTTTAAACCTACCTACTTCTAAAAATCTGAAATAATTCCATCTGCTTGTCCCAATGTTTTTATGGCAGAAGAACAATCTTCTATAATACACATAACTGAGAATATTTTGGTGGATGTCCTTTGCACATGTGATTTGACCATATTGCAAGACACAAAATATATTATTAGAGAAATCATGCTATGTAATATTTCAGCATCTTAGGGGCCTAAAATATTAGGCAGGTTGTTTGCACACAACAGTTTTCTGTTTACTCTGGGTCACCAGCGCCATGTAGAACGCAGCCTATGATGGGAGCACCGTGGCA
>NW_006287829.1:1541906-1551925 GCF_000327345.1 Myotis davidii | reverse complement strand
GAAAGTTAACAAAGCAATAACATTCCCATAAATGATCAAGAATGAAACAATCATTTTGTAATAATTATCAGAAGAATGCTAAAAGACTGAAGCTAAAATTTAATACAAAATGTTATAAACATTATAATAGAGTACAAGGCTTCTTCATATGTTTTCTGTTTTAAAAGCATAACTTCCTTGCAGAAAATTTCAGATAATGGCTTCACTTCCAGGCCTCAACCCACCAGTATTTGGCTCTTTATCAAGACTAGGCTTCCCCCGCCCCCACCCCGCTTTAGAGGAGTGGTTTTTGATTCTTTAATAAATACTTATGCTGAAGTTATTTTTTTAAATAACTGAAAGTATAGTACCTTGCACTACTCCATCACAAAACAGGCAGACAAAGAACACCAACAGAAGTTATTCTGGAAAATAGAACAAGTATAGATGCTTGATACAAAACTAGGTTTCCTTAAAGGGACCGCAGAGAACAGTCCTGGGGTCAGTCGACTCTCAGTAGGAATAGAAAAGTTGTAAAATCCCCTGCAGGTGCCCCCACTGAGCTGCTCCCATTCCCTTTGGCTCTTATCCTTAATCATCCCGAGACTCAGTCCTCTAGGGTAAAGGTGAGGGTGGCAGGCAGAAAATCACTAGACCAAAGAAATGCAATTTAAGCTGGGTACAAAATCTCCCATGGGCCCCATCCTTATAACCACAATTAATAGTGTAAATAAAAGGGGAAAAATGGCACCAGAGATATTTAAAGCTCAGGTTTCAACCATAAAGAAAAAGAAAAGCCTGCCTAGTAGACCTATAATTCAGTTCCCTATTATATCTTTGGCTTTCATACAGGTCAAGGTCTTTTTTTTTGTCGCTAATGATATACATCCAACTACTGCATTTGATTTTTTTTCTTTATAGCTACACCTTTACTCAAAAGATTACTCAATTGGCTATCAATATTTAAGCCCAAGGATCCTTTCTTTTCAAAGAAAATAATTACACAACAAATTGACGCTTGATGCTAACTCTGAATAACCTGCCCCAAAGGCATAATGTTTTGGGTAATATTGATCATAAAACCAATTTGAATGTTGTTTTTTTATTTTTTAGTTAGAGTGTTTGTTTTTTAAAATATATTTTTTGTTGATTTCAAAGAGAAAGGGAGAGAGAGAGAGAAATAGAAAGACCAATGATGAGAGACAATCATTCCTTGGCTGCCTCCTCCACACCCCCCACTGGGATGGAGCCTGCAATCTGGACACGTGCCCTTGAGCAGAATCGAACCTGGGACTCTTCAGTCTGCAGGGCGACGGTCTATCCATTGAGCAAAACAGGCGAGGGCTGAGAGGGAGAGAGAGATGAAGACATCAATGATGAGAGAGAATCATTGATTGGCTGCCTCCTGCACACCCCCCACTGGGGACCAAGCCTGCAGCCCAGGCATATGCCCTGCCTGGGAATTGAACCTTAACCTCCTGGTTCATAGGTCTCTGCTCAACCACTGAGCCATGCCGGCTGGGCTAATCTGAATGTTTTAAGGATTTAAAGGAACATGTGCCTTGGTTGCCCGCAGTGTTTTGAAACAGCCTTTGCCTGAGCCACATAGATTTTGCTGTTGTTTGTGTGTTCCCTATCAGCGGTATTGGGATGAAGGGCAGAATTCTTGCTAATGCTCTCTCCCTGGTTCCATGTGCTTCTAACAGATGCTGTGAAACCACTCCCAGTCCCAGGGCTGGATGTGCCTTGCTGGTTTGCTTCTGTTGGTGAGACACGCTTTCTGTTATCTCAGTGTGACCTGTCTGTGAGTCTGCAGCATGAACGAAAACATTTCTTACCAAGAAAACACAATTATCACCTCATAATCCTCTGGGAAGATTTTTCTGTCTTGAAGAAATGTTCTACCCTTTTGCAGCCTTTCACTGATTTTTTTTTTTTAACATGACTTATATAAGAGCTGGAGAAGTGGTGAGCATACAGCAATCTCTCTTTTGAATGTAAAATCTGAATGGATTGGGTCAGCTTTATATAAAGATGGCTGGGATGTGTCTGTTCTGAAGATTATTTCAGACAATGTGCACAGATTCAAATATTTGGCTCTGGATTGAATTTTTTTGGATGATTTTGTTTATTAAGAGATTTTTCTAGAGGGTAGGACTACCACCTCATTTAATCTTTGGTCAAGGTAATTTAAACATTCTTTTCAGCCCAGCCTGTGTGGTTCAGTGGTTGAGTGCTGATCAATGAACCAGGAGGTCATAGTTCAGTTCCCTATCAGGGCACATGCTCAGGTTGCAGGCTCAGTCCCCAGTAGGGGACATGTAGGAGGCAGTTGATCAATGACTCTCTCTCATCATTGATGTTTCTATCTCTCTCTCCATCTTCCTTTATTTCTGAAATCGATTTTAAAAAAGAAATAGTTTTCACATATATTATTTCACTCAACCCTTCTTAGAACACTAAAGGCAGGTATTATGATCACTATTTGAAGGATATGGAAATGTGCAGATGAAAATTACAGGATGTCCCCAAAGATAGTGACACATATAAGACTTGAATTTAAGTCTTCCAACAACTGGGCTACCATGAACTTGAAAAGAACAGTCGGGGAGGGAAATGAGATATCACCTCACACTTGTCAGAGTGACTAAAATCAATCAATTAATTAACAAGTGCTGGTGAAGATGTGGGAAAAAAGGAACCCTCATACCCTCTTAGTAGGAATGCAGACTGGACTGGTGTAGCCGCTATGGAAAACAGTGTGGAGGTTCTTAAAAAAATTAAAAATAGAACTGCCTATTGACCCAGTGATTCTACTTCTGGTTATAAATTCAAAGAAACCCAAACCAAAAATTCAAAACAATATATGAACTCTCATGTTCATTGTAGTGTTATTTATAATAGCTAAGATATGAAAGCAACCTAAAGTGCCCATCAACAGACAAGTGGATAAAGAGCAGTGATCTATATATATATATATAATAGACTATTACTTATTTAAAAAAGAATTAAACCTTACCATTTACAATAGCATGGATGAACCTAGAGGGTATTATTCTAATGAAATATGTCAATCAGATAAATACAAACACCATATGACTTCACTTCCAAATGGAATCTAAGGAATGAAACAGAAACAGACTCATAGATACAGAGAACAAACTGATGCTTGCCTGATGGGAGAGGGTTTGGGAAACTGAGTGAAAAAGATGAAGAGAGTAAGAAGTACAAATTGGCAGTTACAAAATCGTCAAGGGGATGTAATACAGCATGGGGAATATAATCAATAATATTATAATAACTATGTATGGTGCCAGGTTGGTACTGGAAATATTGGGGGGAACACTCTGTAAAGTATATGATTGTCTAACAACTATGCTGTACACCTGAAACTAGTACAATATAATATTAAATGCAAACTATAACTGAAAAGTAAAAAAAGAGAGAGAATGGAGATGGGAAGATGATTTAAAGATTTCTGTTATTAGGTGATGATAGACTCGGATGACACTAGTGATTTTTAAACAGCTTTGACATTATCTTGTGATATTTTGTTTACAAGAGGATTTCCTATATATAACATCATTTAATTCTCACAACCAGTATGGAAGAAATAAGGGACTCTTTAGCACATGTTGTTGCCTCTCAAAATCTAAAAAACTATAACTTCTTTAAAATTACACAGTTATCAACCTGGTTATAGAAGGAATGGACAATGAATAAAAATGTGGTAGATGTATTTACCATGATGCTTTTAAGAAAAAAATATTTTTAAGTTAAAAGATTTCTCTTCTAACTATTATATAGACAGCCACTTCACTACACCTTGTAATTTCATTTCTATAACTTCCAAACGAATCTGTGTGCTTCCTGTATTGCTGTGGAAAATCCAATCTTCACACAATATTCTACCACCTTGAATGGTCAGCTCGGAGAGGTATGTTTTTAAAGAGCCAAAGGAGATTAAGCAAAACAACAATAAAACGACAACAGCAACAATTCATAGACACAGACAACAGCATGGTGATCATCTGAGGAGAAGAGTGTGAGGTGCAGGGAGGTAGAAGAGGGTATAGGAGGGATAAATGGTGATGAGAGGAGTTTTGACTTGGGTGGTGAACATACAGTATACAGATGATGTATTGTAGAGTCATACACCTGAAACCTATATATTTGTATTAACCAATGTCACCCCAATAAATTCAATTTAAAAGATAATAAAGAGCAGAAAGAAGTGAAAAGAAGCCTGTAATTCATCCCCTCCTCCCAAATTTCACTGGGCATCTTTTTAATCAAGAGTGTGGCAAAAATTAGAACTCACCTATAGACTATTAATCAGGGTAAGAGGGAAGTAAGCAGTATTGTCACTGACATTCCGTTCATTGTAATGAAATGAATGTGACGAAAATGACCGCTCCGGCTACTTTTCAGTTGTCACAAAGCTCTTATTCTACGATGTTCAAAAGAATCCCTTGTCATTTACAACAAAAGCCTATCCCATCCTGTTTGGAAAGCAGGTATATCAGCGGGGAAAAGGAATGCAGCTTCCAACTGCCTGTCACTGGCCAACAAGTTTCCTGCTGCACATGATTCTTTGGCAGACAGACGCAGATGCAAACCCTTGGACGTGGGACAGCCTGGTTCAGACAAAGGTCGGAAATGGTGGCGCATGTACACGTGTGTGCACATGTATACACACACATATCAACTAGCACACACACATTTGCATTAAAAAGAATAGAAAACTTTGTTCTTTAAAGATAAAATTAGGTAGTGGAGCTGGACTGGTTTCAGATGGAAAGTGGAAGTTGCACCCACACATTTCCACTCCCATTCAGTCAGAGAAACAGGAAAAGGGAACGTGAAGAGGATGTCTGTTGGGAACAGTGTCACTGCAGATGGCTGGACAAGCTGGAGAGGTATTGAAAGGTCAACGGAAGTGGAATTCAGGAGTGTGGTTCCCTTCTGGGCCTGTAGTTTACTGAACTCAGTTATAAAATGAACTTTGAATAAGAATAGGCTCTTAAATTGTGCCTATGGGTTGCTTGGGTTAACTGGAGCTCCTGGGAATGTTTGCAGAAGCTTGTTTGAAATTGTGACTCTGGGCAAATGTGTAATTTTCCAATGAGAGTCTTTAAATCTCATCATATTCATAACGGGTCTCACACCTCAAGTCAGGTAAGAACCATTGGACCAGATAATCTATAAAGGCCCTTTCAATAGCAATGATCTATGATTTTAATATAACAAATTGTTTCAGAAAATATAGTCAAATTTCTCTGGGTAATAGAAATGTTACCATTGTTGACATATTAGAACTTCACCCCAAATATACCTTATGTTTATAGCATTTCTGACTCCTTATTTTTCTGTCCTCAATGTCTACCCACACAAGATTGTTTTGAGTCCATTTATCTCATCCTTTTATCTAACAAAGATAAAAATATTGGCATTTAACTTTTATATTTATTTGGAAAAGGATAACTTCATTTCTTTGAGATACAGAAATATGTATATTTTAGGGTATGTATCTATGGAAAATATTTGTTCATTCTTTTCCTTATTCACAAAGGAAGCTTATTGCACATCAACATTGTACCAAGCACTTCTCAGAACGTGGAATTAGTCAGTTTCTCATAACCACCACATGAAGTATGCAGAAAATTTGAACACGTGCATGGGGAAAGAATAGTAACTCCATCAGGCAAGAAATTACTAAAACGACCACTGGAATGAAAATCATACTACTTCAGATTGAGTCTGATTATAATTTCACAATTCAACCATTATAAATACTTCTAATTTTTCATTTCCTTTAATCATGCAAGCATTTAGCTCCACTCTTTAATTATATACATCCAAAATCACACTCTGTTTTTAAGTTGTGAAATTCTTCTTAGGAGGAAACTTTATTCATAATTTATAAGTGGAATAAGAATTATATATTACATAAATATATATTATATTTAGGGGCTGAGTAAACTTTTCTCATAATAACCATGAGATTACATAGAAGTTAAACTGGATATGAAGTTATCTTTTTCATCAAATTCATTTTTACTTTATCTTTTATATTTTAGTTATATTTAACACTATGGTTCATTTGAGATACAGACCAATAGTGACTAATAAAAGTTAGAAAAATTACTATAAATCTACATGTTAAATACGATAATAAAAATAATTACTTTTCCTATAACCATCTATTTTCATAACCTTAATCTCATAAAGGGAAATTCAAGTTGCTTTCCCAATTTTAAAATGTTTTCTTTAATTATTTGTGTTTTTTTTAAACAAAAAGCCACAAGTAATTGAAATCCCTAGCCATATATTTATATAAAGTCATTAAGAGATTTTAATATCTTTTTCAGCTAAGAAATAAATTACAGCTAAATATGCCTACTTTAAATCTACTCTAAGTTATGCATTTAATATACTCCATTGATATTCTTAATTTTTGTATGTATGCATGAATGTAGGCATTTCACTATTTCCTATGGATGGATCATAACCCATCAGAAACTCAGGAAGCTGACTTCGACTGATGACAACATATAATACTAGTGGCCTGATGCAGAGATTTGTGACATGAAAAGGAAATTAATTAAAAGGTGGCCAGCAGGGCAGGACTGAGTGAGACAGGCTGGACATGCCCTGGGGCCAACCTTCCACGGTCCCTTCCCTGTCCCCCTGGCCACACCTGGGGTGGTGCGGCTTGAAGGCCATCTGTGGTCACCACAGCTTGGCAGTAAGTCAGATTCTGGGCCGACAGTGCCTCAGCAACAACATAACCCATGGCCAAAGGTGGAATCACATTGCCCACAAGGAATTGGGCTCCCCCCTCTCTGGTTCCGTGGTGCATCACCCGAGAACCACCACTGCCAAGTCACCAAAGCTTGGTAGCTCCTGCATTGAGCATCTGCCTCCTGGTGGTCAGTGCATGTCATACCTACCGGCCGGTTGGCCAGTCAGCAGTCTGACGGTCACTTAGCCTTATATATATATAGATAGCACTTGGACAGAAAGTTTTTCTGGAGTAAAGGAGATTAAAAAATAGACTCGGCTAGAAAAGAAAGCTGAAAATTACTAATCCTGGTCTCACTGAAAATATCCATTGTATTGAGATAAACTCTAATAATATTACCTGTTAAGTGTATTTCATAAAGATTTTTTTTTAATTGAACAAGTTTTGTATTCTTAAACACTTTGATATATCCTGAGCTATGGGGAGGTATAGAAATCAATCCAGATAACACTGCCCAGATACTCTGTGGCATGGAATTATATTTTATTTAAGTATTAAGCAATAAATTCAGAACAAAATTAGTTAAAAATGAATATAAAATAAGTATAAAAATAGTATGCTTTGTATCAATTTTTAAACTTGAAAGATTAAAAAACAATCTCATATACAAAGTTAGGTGTCACTTTCTAGAGGGGGGAAACTTTTTGGCATCCTTAAAATACATCTCACTTTAGTGAAACTGAAAAGATTCTTACTGATTTTTTTTAGAGTTTGTTGACATTCATGTTAAAGACAGCTTACAGGAGCTCCCTTGCCCCTCATATAATCTTTCAGAACAATGTAGGCATTTCATGCTCGCGCACATCAAGGGCCCTCTTCTTGTTAGCAGAAGTGCAATGACCTGCATACATGAGAAACTGGCAGGTGACTCCTGCAGGCCAGCTCTCAGCCTGCTGACTTGGCCTTTAGCCACTGAACTCAGAGGACAGGCCTGATGATTCGTGGTTTGCATATGTACTCCCCACATCTGAGTCAGGTGTTCCTTAATCACCTCTTTAGGGATAATTATTAGGTCAAGTTACATTTGACAAGAAGTTCTAAAATCTTACTAAGTTATCTCAGCCTGCTAAAGGAAATTAGCTCATTTTACTCAATAGAAATGTATGAGAGCTAAAATGCTGAGCTCATTAGCACGGCTGTTTTCAGGACCTTTCCATATTGTGAGACTCGGATAGGTGACGGTTTTCTGAATATAATGTTACTTCTCCATTAGTTAAAATTACTGTTCAAAGAGCATCGTTAAGTGGAATTATGGACAAAAATGAAAAATTTTATGGAGAGCTTTAGTAAATTGCTTTCCAGAAATTTTTAAGTGAGAAACATATCTAAATGTGTCACTATTCTATATTTAACCTTAATATTTTTATACTGGGATTTGAATATGTAAAAACAGTTATGATTTAAGCCAGTTTTGTATTTTATATACAGTATTCATTAAGCACCTATCAATACAGAGATTCATGCACAATCCTGCTCTACCTCATATAAAAGTGGTGCCAAGAAAAGGGAAAAATAAGAAAAAATTTTCTTGCCATGTTATATTTTGGCAAAGTAGCTAAAAAAATCCTTAAATTGTTAAAATAGGTTGGCTTTTAAAAGAATATGCATTTTTCTGTCTTTATGACAAATTCTATTTCTGTCCCTAAAATACATTACATTATATTCCTTATAAACTATAACAGCTTTCCAGTTTATATTATAAAAGTAATGTTTTGAAGACATAGTCCAATTATACGTGCTGATGTAATTTTTGCCAACTTTTGCCAACAGCACCATGTCAGTGCAGTGTGGTCATTTTCCAGTGTGAGAGGTGATAAATGACCAGCAACTCATTTATCTAAAGCAAATGAGTGGTACTAGCTGTTTTCTGACTGAGTCAGAATCACAAGATAACATGTCTGAAATAGTTCAAAAATGTAGTGCAAATGGACCATATTAGGAAGTAAAGCTAGAATACCTAACGTGTAAGATATTTTGGGGTGTTACACATGATATATTGTATCATGTAACTGAAATAAATATTGGCACATAAGCCCGCATTTTAATATTATCATTAAAAACATGGAAGGTGCTTGAAACTTTCATTACACTCTAGTGCAGTGATGGCGAACCTTTTGAGCTTGGCGTGTCAGCATTTTGAAAAACCCTAACTTAACTCTGGTACTGTGTCACATATAGAAATTTTTTGATATTTGCAACCATAGTAAAACAAAGATTTATATTTTTATATTTATTTTATATATTTAAATGCCATTCAACAAAGAAAAATCAACCAAAAAATGAGTTCACGTGTCACCTCTGACGTGCATGTCATAGGTTCGCCATCACTGCTCTAGTGGGTAGATGGAAGTAATTATGATTACTTATTTTTAATAGCTGACTCATAAGTCCATCACATTGAAAGGTTGGTGGACATGGTTACAGAGATTCTCAGGGAGCAGTTGTATTTTTAAAAAAATATTTTTTCAAATATGCATTTTAAGGATCTGGCAATAATGTTTTAAGCCAAATCACAATGTGAGATGTTCTTCCCATTACTAATTTTGGAGACTGTCACTGATATCCTTGACTTGAGGTATTTGTATCACTAGCAATAATTAAATTGATAAAGACCATCAAAGAATGACTCATGCCTTCAAGAAGCCTACAAAGCAAGAGAGGGCATATGCAGATGTAATACAAAGCAAAATGTATGGCATGTCAGATATAAAAAAGGCTCAGAGAAATTAAGTCACTAAATGTTCCTTAAGATTTTGTTTTATACTAGGGACCCAGTGCACGAATTCATGCACCTTGAAAGGAACTGTGGGCCACAAGGCTGAGGTAGGCACAGGGGCGGGTCTTGGCCCATCTCCGTGCCCCTGCCCGGCCCCTCCCTCCACGGCCCTGGGTTCCCTGTCTGCCAGCAGCTCCATTCCCGCCACCACTTCCACGTGCTGACAGTGTCAGCCCTGTTCGCACCTGCTGATGGCGCAGAGCGATTGGCGCTGGCACCAGAAGAGGGTGCGAGCAGGGCCAACACCGTCAGTGGGTGCAAGCAGTGGCTGCTGCCCCAATTGCCCCTCAGGATCAGGGGGAGGTGTAGAAACCCTCAGGGATGATCAGGACCTGCAGCTGCCACTTGTACCCACTGATGGCACCAAGCGAACGGGACTGGCACAAGGCACCAGCAGCAGGTGCGAGTGGTGGCTCCGGCGCTGGTTGTGGGTGCGAGCGCCAGGGGGGACCGCAGTGC